>NW_016157854.1:70236-93742 GCF_001687245.7 Rhagoletis zephyria | reverse complement strand
ACACTAAAAATCGGGCTGCTGAAAATATACATTTCGGGTATTTTCTCAAAAACTGGTCAGTCGATTTTATTCTAAGTTTCCACAAATCTAGCCCAAAATCTTAGCTTTTATCTGGCATACAGCTTATGTCTGGAAAAACTCTTGTTGTGGCGATATTGCGATTCAAATCGAAAAAATATCGCTCCAAAAAGGGTCAAATGGTTAAAAATTAACATGTCCGTCTAATTTGGTTACTTTAAAATATAAAAATAACATACCCAGTTTCCCGAAAAAATTTCTAATTCCCCGATTGCCACTTAAACCGAAATCCCCTGGAAATCGGGGAATTTCCCGCGAGTTGACAAGTTGAAGGATGCAGCTGTGCTAATCAATTCGTACATGTCTTGGAAACCACAATTTGTGTGTATTTTAGAGTTTTTTTCCAGTCACATGCCGAAATTGTAACATTTTTCCCCATTTTAATTGCAGGTATGTACACAGTATGTAACTATGCTACATGGGTTTATCACCCGCACTTGACCTACCTGGGAAGACGCGTTACCTACAGTTGTACATAAATATGTATGTATGAATGCATTTAGTTCACCCAATGTGCCACTACTACTTACATATATATGTATAAATTGCCACTGAGCAAAACTACTTGAGAAAAAAGCATTAGTTTAATAGCACGAGTGCAACATCGTACACGCGATAGAAGTAAAACTTCTTAAAAAAAGCACATGCGTGCACACCCGGTAGAAATCTTAACGAAAATTTAACTACGAGGCAATCAGATGAATACAGTTGTTAATTTTATCCAAAGTTGGTACCAAGTTGATAAGTTTTTATCATTTCTCATAATTCTTTTTATTTTTAATTTTTTCGAAAACAAAGGATGTGATCATTATTTTTCGCTTTATTCCGTATTCGAAAAATTATATGTTTCAATGGACAAATCGATTTGAATACATAATTTAGATTTAGATAATATTTTTAGCAATTTATTTGAGAAAAATAAAACATATAGATTATTGTTTGTATTTTCATCGTTTTTAAATTTGCTACCCCAAAATAATTGATATTAAATAAAACACCTCTTTGAGGTAAAAGTTTCGAGTGACGAAAGCTGAACTAGAAACACAAAATTTATGATATCAATTTCGGGACGAAAATCATACGCATTTTTTAACTGCCTTTGAAACGTGCGGAAAATTGTTTTTTATTTATTCGGAACGTTGCGAAATTCCGTCTACTGCTAGAAACACAAAATAAAAATCAGAACTTTTGCATAGATTCGTATGAATAATCTTTTTTTACGTACGTTTCAAAGGCAGTTAAAAAATGCGTATGATTTTCGTCACGAAATTGATATCATAAATTTTGTGTTTCTAGTTCAGTTTTCGTCACTCAAAACTTTTACCCCAAAGAGGTGTTTTATTTGATACTATATACACAATACATAGCAAGTTCAATAAAAGCTTGTACAAATGAGTAAAATTACCGTTTTGTCTTTAATAAGTTTGTCGATAAAAGAATCGATTACTGCGTCGATAAATTCATAAATTTTAAGACCCAAAAATATATTTTAGTGAAATCAAAAAAATTTGGATAATTTTGACCAATTTTGCGGAGCTTCCCTTCTCTTTTAAGAGCTCTAAAACTATCGATAAGCTACTTAGAACAAACTGTTTATTTTTTCAAAACATAGTGCTTGTGACTTTTTGAAAAAAAAATTTGATTTCTTTCTACTCTAATCTAGAACTATTTTAAAGCTACTCAGAACCTTTTCTATATTTTGTTTTTCAAGCATTGAGCTTTTTTGAATTTTTGGAAAATTGAATTTTTCCAAATTTTTCATAATTTCAGGTTATTGCTACTCAGAATAGTTTTTGTTTTTTTTTCAAGCATTCAATTTTTTTACTATATTGAAAAAAAAATTTTTCCGCGTAATTTTTCTGAGTTCTTTTTCCTTTCCAGGAACTCTAGAACTTTTGAGAAGCTAGTTAACGCAGTTTTTAATTAGCTTTTTCAGGCATACGTTTTTTTTTTACTTTTTCGACGACAAAAAAGTTTTTTTTTAGCAAAATTTTGCAGATCTTTTTGCAAAGTTCCGTATGCCAAATGTAAAATTATTTCCTATGTTGATTTAAAATGTGTTTGCTTCTCATGGATAATATTTAATATTTGTTAATTAGGAATTTGTGTATTGATGCATAAAGGCTCTCATTTTACTTTGCTTACATGTAATTTTTCCTTTTGCTTTGATATGAGTGTAGGCCACAAATTGTTGTTTGGTTAATACTTTTTAAAGCTTTAAAAGCATTTTAAATAAGTAAATGCAAGTTGTGACTATTTTAAGGCAACTGCAATGATATCTAATAACATTTCCTTATTTATATACGTAAATGTGTACAAATTAACTTACACACACATATGTATGTATGTACACATATTCAGAAGTCTACCTTGACTGTGTCGGAAAAAGGAAACTCTTAGTTATTTATTTAAATTTATGACTTATGCTTACTACAAACGAGCTTGTGAACAACAGCTGTATATTTTCTTTAGTCAAATTTATCTTTAAATAAACAAAATCAGCTGGCTGTGAGTTGAAAATTTAATTGAAGTCTTCACAAAGGAGCACAGTGGGCCAGATACCCTTAAAAAAGCAGCCGAAAATTACAAACAGAAATTTGATTTCAGAACACCATACTGCTTAAGCATCTCGCTATGGAACCTTCATCCTGAGGTATTTAATATTGTCTAAAAAAAAAAATTAAGTAGCCAAGACAAAATTGGTTTTATAGCCAAATAATAAGAAATTTACTAAATAATATATATTTTGCTTAGGTTCCAAGCACGTCCAAGCTATGATGGTTGTGATTTAAAAACAATCTCTATTGTATAGGCTCTTGTAAACCAATTTTTCTGCTATTTTTTTGCTTTTGCGATATAGATTTAGATTTTTAGTACGTTACGCGTGATTCAAACTGAGCTATTCAGTATAAGTGGCTTGTGCACTTAGTGGTTTCGCGTAAAAATAAAATATTTTTTTGGTAATTTTGTTTTATGTAGCTATGTTTTACTAATGTTTCATCTTCATTATGTAACTATGTTTAGATAGCTAACACACATTTTTAGGTTCTAATCAATTCCAAGCAATGGTTGTTCTGTAAAATTAATAGGGTCTTTCAAACATTTTTTACTGTCAGCGCAGAGGGAAGTTTTGCGCAAAAATACGTCGAAATTTTCACTTTTCCGCGAAATGGTGAAAAATATCTCTCCAATTCTTCTTAACGGACAATTAACAAAAGGATCACAGACAGCAGGAAAGAAGAGCTTTAAACAATATAGAGGGAATAATTCAAAAAAGCAAAAACCGATAAAAAAAAGTTGAATTTTTTTTGGAGTTTGAATAATATAATTTTTTATAATTTCAACAAATTCAAGTTAGAAGCGTACCGTATTTTTATTCTACATTACTTTGATTTTTCAAAATAATTTTTTGAATTAATCATAAACATATTTAAAATTTCAAAGTCCTTTGAAAAAAAATCCTGACGTCAGAGTGAAAAACTAAAAACGTACTTTTACTATATTTGGCCCATTTGGTGAGTGTATCTTTTGTGCCTTTTGAAATTTGTTTGCTTTTGTCGCACGGTTTGATAACTACGGGCTGGTATACAAATTGATCCAATTAATCTAAATATTATTTTGCTTTAAAATCTGTTTTGAAATTGGATTCAAGTAAATAAGTAAATTTGATTAAATATCTACACATGTATGTACACCTATCTATTGCTAAGTACTACATACATGTAAACATTTGGTTTTTGTGCATCAATATTGCAATTCGAATGTTCAGAAATTGTACCATATTAATTTTTTCATTTTCATTTTGTAGTGCGCTCTTACTTGTTATTTTTTTTTTGAAATATGTACGCAGATACATATGTACATGCCCACAAAAAGAGTAAATATTATTGTACTGACCTTTTTGAGTGGCAACCAAATTTTTGCTTATCTGAATAATTTTTTTAATTAGCCCAAAGTCATTAAGGGCAATTATTTTTGAAAAAGTAGCACTTAATAAAGAATAAAAATAATTACTGTTAAAATAAGCACATATGAGCATGTTAGATATGGATACGGGTATATGTATGTAAATACATACATACAGATGCGTGCAACTAATTAGCGACGAAATTCAAAGCGATATTGCTTGCAAATTATGTTTATTTATTTATTTTTAATAATTTTCATTTAAAATATATCTCAATCTATTTCAGAAACCACAATAACAAAAGTTGCAAAGCTTGCACAAATTGCAAAAAAATTAATCAAATTTCAAAAAATTGTCATCAAAATTTCAAAATTTTTAATTAGAATATTTAGAAAATCTTCGGGTATGCAGTTTTGTAGCCCATTCAATTTTAGTATAATAAAGTGCAAGTTTCAAGTCGCTAAAAATTACCGTTGATTTTTTAGAATTTTTTTTATCGAGGGTGTTGCGGATTTTTTTCCATGTAAAAAAATATTTTGATCATGTGTTATATTTGTGCAAGCTTTGCAACTTTTGTTATTGTGGTTTCTGAAATAGATTGAAATATATTTTAAATGAAAATTATTAAAAATAAATAAATAAACATAATTTGCAAGCAATATCGTTTTGAATTTCGTTGCTAATTAGTTGCACGCATCTGTATGTATGTGGGTCACATATTTGCATAAATTCCTGGATTATTATGGAATGAACGAAAAACACGCTAGTGCTAGGCATTGCATAAATATAAATATGTATGCATATGTATCTAAGTATGTAGGTGCCTCACCCGCGTACATATAGGGATGAAACGATACCATGCTGGTATTTTTACTTTTACTTGGAAGTAGCATCGAAATAAAGTATCGATACTAGGAATTCCGGGATTTTCGGGATTTGTAATTTGCGCTGATGGCAATAATAGAAACTCCTTTCCTTGACCAGTATGGGCTATATTTTTTTTTATGTAATAATTAATATTTTTTTTATAAATGTCTAGCTCATTATACACACAAAAATCAATATATTCGCGAAATCATGGGCCAAATATAGTAAAATTGCAATTTTAGTTTTTAACTCTGAAGTCAAGTAATTCAAAAAGGATTTCAAAAATTCAGTGATATGTGCTTAAAGAAAAAGTACGGGTATCGCATTAGTGAGTAAATTCCAAAGAGTTTAAACATGAAAAGATCGTTTTAAAATTTTTTATATTCTTGAAATTTTGCAATATTTGTTAAAAAAAAAAAAGGTAAACAAAGCCGAATTGGGCGTTAAAAGAAAATGTCAGCAGAGCTAATTTTCTTAATATTAATTTTTTCGATACGACACATATCTTAATTGTGCTAAATCGAAAAATTATATAGCTTTTACAATAAGAATTAATGGAAAAAATGTGAAAAAGAGTGATTTTTGTAAAAGTATTAGAGAACTCCAAGGCGCTTCGGAGTGGAGGAAAAATTGCCGGAGCCAAATTTGCCTTAGTATCGGCTTTCGATACGAGTACATATTTGTTTTACGATGCCTACTCAGTACTTGCTTCAAAAGTATTGATACCAAAATTACTACGTATTCAACGAAAAGTATCGAGTATATACTTGTATTTATTCGTATCGTTTCATTCCTGCTCGAGCATACAGGGAGGGGAGCAGGATTTTGGGATTCAAACTGTCCTACATTTTTGAAATGAATGCTTTAAATACCAGCCGAAAATAAATTCGGTTTACAAACAGACGTTTTTCTACTGGAATAATCGAAATACTTCTTTAGCAAAAGTTTAATGATTTTTGGTGAGCTGGAAGGTAATTAGAGGTTGAATTGTGCACAATTTTTAGATTTTATTCTTAATAAACAATTCTTATCAATTAGTGTTTAGTTTTGTCCTCGTTTTTACTAACAAATTTAAATGAAAATTTTATAGAAATTAGGAATTAGAATGTAGCTCAAATATGCTGAACTTGTTATTGTTACTAAGAGTTACTAAGTTATTTCTCAAGAAAATGCTGTGCAGCACTAATTGAATTTAATGCAAGGAAACAATTCAATTTATTTAAAGCTTTCGTCATGGAAATGCGGAAATATTCTAAAAAATAAGAACACTCTTTAAACAGAGAATTTTCAGATTTCATATCGTAAAAAAACAGCACATAACCAAAACTGAAATCCTCAAAAAGGTTCACAGTTTATTGCGAAATATGAGTGCTTACAAACCACTACGGATACAAATAATATACATAATACATATATATACATACATATGTATGTATGTATATACATATGGATGTGTTAGCAAACAAGTACAGTAGAAGTTAGGTTTTTGGCTAAGCTGTGAAAATTTGAGTGTAGAAATAAACCTGTTGTTGTTTTACCAAATGTGTTGTAACAAACCAAGTTAAAAGTTCGTACACTCTTTGTGTTTATGCGCATTTGTATTGGTGTGAATGAAAGCTTAAAATTGCGCTTTTGCGCTGGCTTAATGCCATACTGATTTATTGCGTATTTAATCAGCGCACCAATTTAATCTACATTCTTGTTTTGGCATCATAATAATAAAATAATAAAAAATAGAGTTACAGCAACTTGCAATGTCAATGTTGACCGAACTAAAATTTAATGTTCACACATACTCCATCGGACGTGTCTAACTTGGGCTGGGCAGCAAATACTTACATACATAAGTATATACCATTTGTTATTGTTTACATAAGTACATAGTATTTGTTGTTGAGTTTTGTTGTATTGCATTAAAATTAAATGTCAAACATCGCCACTGATCCAAATCTACTGGATTACTTACCTGCCAGTCAAAGGAATCTCGCACGCCAGGGCGTATGAGTGACAACAATGTCGGATATAAGTAAACATTACTTGTTGTTACGGTTCTAGGTAAAAAAAATGCGTTGCTTACTTAAGTACTTCATTTTATTAAGAGGACAGCTGTATTTAGTGGGGTAGAAATAGCGTTATTAGAATTTAGTAAACTAAGGAAATAATCTAGCTATGAAGCTCATGACAACCCAAGATTTTCAAGGAATGTTTTATACTTCTGAAACGTCAAAGGTTTTTGATGTTGAATGGGGATAAAGAAGGGGTGGGTGAGTGGTAGCGCGTTCTATGCTATTTGGGGCCTACCTAAACGAGGCTACACCTACAGAGCACTGACCGTACATCTCAATTTGAAAAAAATTCCACTGTAATATTTCAGTAGCTTTTGAATTTAGTGGCTTACGAAAAGTTATCAAAAAAAGGGGAAAATAAATAAAAATGTAAAACGTATTTATGTACATACAAAGACATATGTATATATGTATTTGCCTTGGAAGTAAGTGGCATTATATAAATAACTCCAAAGAAGGCGCCACTCGACTTAATCTTCCCTACTCAATTATTAGCATTGCAATACTCGTGGTTGTGAAAAAAAACAACGTCCTATCACATGCACGTATATGTATTTACATACACAAATCTGCAGATAAAACATAGCGTATCTAAATCGTATCGGCTGTTAGCGTTATTGCAATTGTCGTTGACAAGCTAATTTATGATCTGGGCGAATTAGGCTCATGTTAGTATAAGTAAGCAATTAGTAAAGTTATCTTTCACGGCCCTACAAAGCCATTCCCAAAAGACTTAAGGCTCAAGGTAAACCAATACAAACATCCATACATACAAAATGTCTTTTATATATTCTCTATTGGTTGAGTGTATATTTCATTTATGGAGGACTGACTTTTCTACACACGTACGTGCATAATTATACTTACATACATATGTATTCTCGTACTTTCTATCGCGAATCTATCTACATCTGCCTCATTTCTTTCACTTTCAGGTGTTGTATGTACAATCATCTTGACTGCAATTTTTCACATACGTGTACGTATGTATATACATATGTCATTCATACATAAAAGTGCACGCCCGTGTGCTACTGACATTCAATGTTAAGGTGAGTCATTTGACCAAATTAATTAAATTTATGTACATTTTGTTGTTCTACGGGAATAAGCGACGCCAGGTGGCAGTCAACTCAATGATTTTTCCAATTTTTTTTTTACATCCCGTTATGCTTTTACTTTTTCTCTGAAATAATGTGTGCCTGTTTTTTACATGCACAGGTAACGTAGTAAGTATATCTAGTNTTATGCTTTTACTTTTTCTCTGAAATAATGTGTGCCTGTTTTTTACATGCGCAGGTATACGTAGTAAGTATATCTAGCTACGTACATTTGGGTGTACCAGAACATAAATGGTAAAATTTTTTTCTGCGAATTTCCATATTCCACATATGTATATAAGAGAGTATCTTGTTTCTTACCCTTCTAATTTTATTTGAATGAATAATGATAATCCGAGCCAATTTGAAGTTGAATTTTTGGATAACAGATTCCACATATTGACGGCGAAGACAAATTTAAAATTTGTATCGCTGTTCTGTAGAATGTCTGCTGTCGAAAAACAAAACCATTCGCATTGTTTGCTCGATCCGCTTGTTTCTCTGAATGCCTCATAACTTTAAATAAAAAAAACAGTAATTTTGTGCAAACATTGTGTTGTCTTTTAACACATCGGCATCTTTGTGTTTATGTATAAATGCCCAGCTGTGAATAAAATTATATAGCATGTCGGTTTAATTAAAGGAAATTTTGAGAGTTCGTTTTTATATTTATTAGTGGGATTAACAAAATTTAATTAAATTAGTTTATATTACTTAGAACAATTAATAGGGCTATTCTGACTAATTGGAACAGAGTCTGTCTGGTATATTGATATATTTACATACGCCAGACTTTTATTAAATTGTCGTCTATCGAACTGTGATAAAAATACTATAACGATAGACTATTGATAGGCAGTCTCATGTTCGTAAACAATATCATCCAGCCAGTAAGGGAAGAGCGCTCCGAATACATAGCCCTGCGATGGTTTCCCCCTTAAAAACTTATGTTGGGCCGAGCTTCTCCTCTGATTTGTGTTTGTTTAACGCCGACTCCGAACGGTGAATGTATTTTTATTAGAAGCTGTTTTTCATAGCAGAAATACATACCATGCCTTCTGAGGGGCGACCACTATTAGAAAAAAACTGTTATTTACTTTTGTTTTTGATGTTAGATGGAAACTGGACTTGATCCCGGGCCCTGCGAACGGAATGCTAGTGGCCACTTCAAACCACTACATAACATACCTAGATATTAAAAAAATATATATATGTATTACATTATTATTGGAAAGCAGAAAAAAGTCAAATTACGCAAACCTGCGTAGGAGGGGAGAAAATGGACTCCCTCCGCAACACCGATAAAAACCGATATGAATATGGAGTGAAAAAGAGCCAAAGTCGTTTTTTTTTTGGTTTGTGTTTTTAGGCTCTTCTTTTCGTCTAGTCTGTAAGATTGTTAATGCCATAGAATGAAAAATTCAATTGAATTTACAAAAGTGGTTATCATTAGAACTTCAAAGGCGCATTTAACCGGAAATTTGCTAGTTCTGACTAAGCGTTTAATAGGGCGAGCGTAAAGTGTTTCCAAACCTAAAAGGAGCGTCTTTAACCCTGCATTTGTAATATACGTAAATCTTACGTGTACGCTGCATAAAAAGTCCCGTTACTTTTTGCCGAATAACGTAGAGTAAAATGCTGACTGTGCTTATATTGAAATCCTCTGTTATTTGTATTGCCGGTTCATCTACGTAACGACTACTATTGAATTATATCTACTCCAGCTGCTTAACTTTTTTGAGCCTTTAAGCTTATTGATTTAAAATCACTTGAAAGTAGAAGACTTATCCAGTCACTTATGTTTATATATGTTCTGATTTGATTGATATATTGATTGCCTTGTTTTACTTAACCAAATTTGTTTCAATGTTCCAAACAGAGTTTTGCGTTTTCAATTACCTTTTTATTTGCATCCAGTTAAGGCCCGCACAGAGTTTAATAAAATCTCACAAATTTTAAATATAGAGTTTTCATTGCCGAGATTGATTCAGAAAAAATATTTTGTATTTTCACTTTTATTTCAACATAGATTGATTAAAAGAAACATACTGACAAAAATAAAATATTTCACACAAACAGGGTTGAAATTTTGAATTTGTTTGTAAGTCAAATATTAGTGGCATTGTACCACTATGATAGCACGGCCGAGTAATCATAGTGAACTTATGTACAGTAGTCGAAAAAATTATAGCCGCACCAAATTTTGCCAAGTTTTAAAATATTATTTTTGTTAGCTTTTTATAGTTTATTCTCTATCAACATCCGTATAAATACAAATTTAAAGGCAGTGTCATACGATTGGGTATTTGCCGAAATTTGGTGCAAATCGTATCCCAATTGTGTGAACACCCAAATAGTTTTTTTTTATCCCAAATACGAAAAATAATTTGTTGACATTTTTCAATAGAAGATTGCTGTATTGTACCAATCTTTTGACAACAAAAACAATGTTTTCCAATTTTTTTATTTTGTACCAATAGCCCAATATAAAAATGCACAAATCTGTACAAATGTACCAATCGATTGGCACTGCCTTAAAAACTTATGGAATTTGAAAAAGAAACATTCAACAAATTTTCGTCAAAATTTCGAGTTTTTTAATTAGATTCTGGGTATGCAGTTTTGTTGCCCATTGAATTCTAGTAGAATAAAGTACAAGTTTCAAATGGCCAAAAATTACGGTTGATTTTTTAGAATTGTTAAACAAGCTCGAAATTTGTACGAAAGTTTGTTGAAATTTTTTAAAATTGCAAAAAGTTGGAAACGTGGAAAAGACCTTGCTCTTAACTATGTAAATATATATACAGGTATATATATATATATATATTAATTTAAATACATATGTAGGTGGTCCATTAGGGTGGTCCAAAAATGCATGTGGAAAAGGTTAAGTCGGAATTTTTAAGCTCTCACGTCCTAGGATTGTTCTATATCGAAAAAATATACCCAATTTTTTTTTGTTTTGAAATCAAAAAATATTTAGAGATCGCTCAAAGCGCTCAAATTTTTCCAAGTATTTTATATGGGGGGAAAACAACTTTTTCGTAGAAATGGTATAGACAGGGACCGTAAAAGGCAGCTAACTTTTTTTAAAGACAGCTTGGTCAAATATTTATAAAAAATCATTTGTAAATAAATCGCTTATCCAAATGAAACAAATTTGGAATCAAATGAAGGACTATGGAAGTACCTAGTGGGAAAATGTAATGTATAGTAATCGAAAAAACAATCAGTAAAGCAACCCTTTTCACATTCGAAAATGCATTTTTTTCCCAGGGCGATGTCCTAAGAAAAGTGAGGCATTCAATTTTCCATTACCTAGTATCGAGAAATGAATGTGTTTTAATAAGAAATTTTTGGAACTTTTTGAATACATTAGAATGATGATTACATAGTTAGCAGTAGTATAATACATTATATTATTGATCACGCATGTAATGCATTACTACTTTTCCGACTGGGTAGCTTTTAAACAGAAATAAAGACCGAAGGTTGCCACCTCTATATATATTTTTTTTTATAGTTTAACATAAAAGAAATTCATATACCTGACCCAAGGTTTGTTCTATGGTAATTAAGTAACATTTTTTATTGAAATATTTTCCAATAAGTGGCTTTCCTCGTTAAGATATTTCAGTTTCATAGCTTTTTAGTCCTCTTTCATTTGATACCAAACTTGTTTAATTTGGATAAGCGGCTTGTTTATTATCAGCAAATGACTCTTGAGTAAATATATGTATTTCTACGAAAACCTTTATTTTCCCATATAAAATACATGGAAAAATTTGAGCTACCACTAAAAAAATTTTGATTTCAAAACTTTACTTAACTTATTTTGGACCACCCTAATGTACATACATTCATCTGCATGTACTCATACCGGCGCCTCCACAGGCTCCACACCAAAATTTCTTACAGGCGCCCCATTTATTTATCTCCATCGTAGCGCAACGCCAACAAACGCGCATCGCTTTACCATCTATTACCACTTAGTACACCTGCAGCTGGTGTTTGTAGCGGCTGGAAAACCGGCCATAAATCCAATTGAATGCTGGTTGTCAATGGCTACGCTGGACGGCCAAACAATAAAAAATGGCAAACCATGAAAAGCCAATAGGCAAACACGAACAGCATACCGCCATACCTGGGTACCTGGGTACCCACGCCTGTGCGTTGATAACAAAGTGATATTTCTCGGATGACGGCAAAAACGAACCGGAAGAGTGGCATGCAAACTTCGTACAGACTATCATTTTCCGGAACTCAGGCACAAATTGAATGATGCGCTTGAAAATAAAAAAGAATTGCTTGGATTAGAGCGGCAATTCATTGCATATGGCAAGGTGCTTAGCAACGCTACGGTGAGTCGCTTGAAAAAGCGATGGTGCTCGCGGCTATGGTGGGAAGAGAGGAAAGTAGCAATCTTCGGGCTTATTGCTGAACTTATTGCTGTTAGTTGAGGTGTTGAATAGACGAAAGTGAGCGATTTAACTTTTATTTGAAGATTTCTTTTATCTGGGCATTTGCGAGTGTATTTCGTTTAATATTTATTTTATTTTAGCTACATCTGTGCACACAACTGCTCTCCACGGCGCACAGGCAATCACTTAAAATACTTGGAAGTAATAGTTGGATTGGTAGAGGAGGAAAAGTTATATAAATTTACGAATTGGGAGTGCAGTGAGGAAACAAAATAAATGAAGCGCATTTAGAGCATTTCATTTGAGAATACCAACTGTTGGGATTTTCACAGATATCCTCAGTTTCAAGTAATTTTACATGCTCGTTATTTTCTTTAAATGAATGCTAGCAATAATATCCTTGATTGTTTTTCGCAACTGAAGCTGCACTTTTTGTCTATTTGGCTTAGAACATATTTTCTGAGGTGAGCTATTTATGACAAACAAAAACCCCCACTCCCGAAGATAGGTCCGCTATAAAATTAAACTATAATCCGCAGCAGAAGGAATGCACCGTTCCAAACTCTGGGTACAGAAACCTAGTAGTGGTGGTTCATCTCTCGCCAGCAGAGTAATAATCGGCAAGGGAAGCTATAACGCCGGTTGTGAACATCCTCAAAAGTAGTAAAGGTCAAAGATTCGACCTTCGTTTTACAAATATGTATGTGTGTAGCTGATATTAAGTGAAAGTACTAGGTGATTGGTAGAAAGTTGGTCCAGAACATTTTTCGAAAACAAAAAAAAAATAAATAAATAAAAATAAAAAATTACTTAACCTTCTTTTACTATAATTTTTTCTCGAAGGTTTAAAAGTTTGAATTTCGACACAAATTTAATTTTGGTTACCAATGAATAGTTGCTCTTAAATCAACAGGAACTGAAGTAGGTACTGTTTGCTCGCTACCATTTAGGTAGCAGCTGCGTCCTATACTGTTATACGAGAGTCCTATTCTAGAAAGATGCGTTCCTAACTGCCCATTACCGGTGATAATTGTTTTAATCAAAAATACTTCAACTTGGAATATGATGGCATGATTTGCCGGTCTCAGGAACCAATTTAGTGGTTGGAATAGACACTGCAACGCAATCCATCTTGGATAAAGGTGACTTCCTTAGCTGCAGCTTCTCATCTTCTCCATTCCCTTCTGGATGGAAACCGCAAAAGTAAATTTAAGCTAAAATCCAGGCTTGATAGCAAGCAGTCCGTGGTTATTTTCGCTATGGGACTAAGGTTTAAAATTGAGCTATGCCTAAAGTCTTCGTTTTCCACAGCCACGGCTGCAGGTCACTGCCACGGGTACATTGCAACTTCCCATAGGTACATATATATCAATGGGAATAAAAATCAGAACAACATTCAATGAGCAACATTCTGAGCGAAAGGATTTCAGTGCGGAAATTATAACGGAATATGCCTCCCTTTGTACGCTACTTAGTCTACTAACATTGTACTATTGTCAAATTATGGCATAGGAATTGTAATGCTTGTATTAATTTACAGTCATGTACACTGCATTTGCGTTTCACTACAAACTACTTATTAGTGCATCTAACCGGAAATTTAGCACAGTGCATTGGTAGATTTGCATCTGCATCCACTTAAATAGGGGTTTTTGAAACATTGCTTTTAAATTGGATTTTGTTAGCAAAACAATAACGTTGCTACAAGTGTGTTAACTATAAGCCAACCAGCTGCCGCCAAATCAACTACATACGTATATGGGTCATTCCACGCCAAAAAAATTTGGTTCTGCTCAAAACTGGTGGAGACCTATCGTTATTTTTAAGAGTTTTAGTTTTATTTTATGTAGAATCGAAAGTTATGTGGCGCTTATAACGGGTGATTTTTTTGAGGTTAGGATTTTCATGCATTAGTATTTGACAGATCACGTGGGATTTCAGACATGGTGTCAAAGAGAAAGATGCTCAGTATGCTTTGACATTTCATCATGAATAGACTTACTAACGAGCAACGCTTGCAAATCATTGAATTTTATTACCAAAATCAGTGTTCGGTTCGCTTTACGTCCGATTTATGGTCTACATAATCGACCAAGTGAGCAAACAATTAATGCGATTGTGACCAAGTTTCGCACTCAGTTTACTTTATTGGACATTAAACCAACCACACGAATGCGTACAGTGCGTACAGAAGAGAATATTGCGTCTGTTTCTGAGAGTGTTGCTGAAGACCGTGAAATGTCGATTCGTCGCCGTTCGCAGCAATTGGGTTTGCGAAACACATTTCGAACCGAACACTGATTTTGGTAATAAAATTCAATGATTTGCAAGCGTTGCTCGTTAGTAAGTCTATTCATGATGAAATGTCAAAGCATACTGAGCATCTTTCTCTTTGACACCATGTCTGAAATCCCACGTGATCTGTCAAATACTAATGCATGAAAATCCTAACCTCAAAAAAATCACCCGTTACATAAAATAAAGCAATTTTTGCTAATAAATCACAATTTTCAGTCAAGTTTCCAGAAAATTTTTCTATGAATCGCTCATGAAAATCTAGATAAGCAGCAAAAAGCATAAGTAAGGATCACTATATAATTAAGAATTATCGAATAATAGGGTATGTGGCGTTTACACTGTTTCTTTATTCGAGCGATGATTATAATTAGTAATACAATGCGCTTAAAACTGCACAAGCGTGAGTCTCAGTTCGCGTGCTTATAAATACAAATACCCATTGTGCTCGCACATACAAACATACATATATCACTTATCACCACGCTTTCATTTTATACTCATCTTGTCGCGCTCTATTCATGCAATTTGCTTTGCCGTTACGTTCAGGAATGCCAAGTGGAAGAGTATTCGTTAATTTTGATGGAATTTGAACTCTGTTTGGATTCGATGTACGATGGCGAATCTGAGCAAAAGCCTTTATATAGTGCATAGCACAAAATATACGAAATTATGAATTCTAGTAAAATTTACCCAGTTATGCCTGATAATGAGATCCTTAATACAAACCTCCTTCCTTTCTTGAAACGATGTTGGCACATTGACTGCGCTCTTATTAAGAGGTCCTTTGGGTTCTTTGTATATTTCTAAAGGGAGAAAGAGCTGGCATCCCTGGCATATTACGTTTTTATTTAACTTTTGTACGCTCAGTCGCCAGCTTTACAGCTGTAACTCAAGCGCGTTGCTTTTATCTGACGGCTATAGTTGCTTTCAATGAATACTCTTTAGCTTTGACATTGTGTCATGATGCATATATACGTACTCGTATATACTTTGTACATAGAACCGCAGCAGAGAAAGTTATATAGATAACTGCGTTAAACTTGTTTGAATAGCTATTTGAAGTGTAAAAAACTGAGAGTTCACAAATACTCATATATTTGGGTGGTGGCTGAGCATAACATTAAGCAGCTTATTTCGAGGGCACAAAAGCTTTCAAAGGTAGTAGTAAGGTTGCCAAGCAGCCGGAGGATTATCAGAACCGCATCTAAAACAAATAACGATGGAAAGAGAACTCGAAAAAAGCAAAGTGAAAATTAGAAAGTATTTTCGACCTAAAAGTTGCGGAAATGCTTCGTGAGGTTCCGAAATAAACCCACAAAGACCAGAAAAGTACTGCAATAAATTGAAAGAGTTTGCAAAAGTCCCGAAAAAATTCAGAAAATTTGCGACATATTAATTGATACCAAGAATTTAAGGTCCCGAAGAGTCTTAACTGAATCTGGAAGTTAAAAAAAAATGCAACAGATTTGTTAGAATAGAACCAAAAATAGTCGGGAAAAATAATATCCGAAGAACTCCGAAAAAATTCAGAAAACAAAATAATCAAAGACCCAAGCAGTTATGACGTTTATTTATATAAAAAGTATTAAAAAAAGTGTTCTTTCGACAAACATCTTTTGTATATATAAAAAGATGAAAGATAAAAAGTTGACTTAGCTTTGCAAAAAAAAACACATTTGGCTATGTTTAAATGTTGTCATATAACTGAAACAACATGTCAGTTTTAAACCATTAAAATTGTACTTAAAAAAAATCGAAAAATAAAAAGGATCCTTGATTTTTGTAGAGGGAATCATGACGACTACAAGGACATCAACAATTTTAATATTACTAATATTATCTTACTTGATTCTTTTGTCTGTGTTGGCCTCACAAAGGTTGGTATATGCAAGTCCTTGTAAGATCTTGTGTTCAGAGCAAAGACAGCGCAACACCAGCAGTAAATTTCAACTGGACCTACGCTAAATGGACCAAAATACCGCAGAGCCACTTGCGGGCAACGTGCGATAATTCAGGCCAAGGGTGGCGAAACTGAAAATTTTTGAGAGCATTCATTTGCCTACCCTTTGTGTTTAATTCAACAGAATATCTTCATAAATAAAGAAAGTATGCGATTTTTCTTTGGTAACACGTAAATTGAAGTACTCTGTATATTTGTGCGCGCCTTATTATTTGCTTCGCAACTCGGTCATTCTCAACACCTGTTTCATGGACATTTATGACAGCCTGCTGACTCCTATTTACATAATTCTTAAGCATGAATCGCTACATATTTTCCGTTTTTGCTGCTTCGCACTAAAAGTTCGCCGAAAACTTTTCAACCTCCTTGTCACTTTTTTACTTCAAACGAATGCCGAGATTAACCCTTTTAAGAGGAGGCATTTTTATGTAACCATATAATTTTATGTCTGCAAGTAAGCCTGCAATTATGAAAATATTTTCTTTATTTAGTAAAGTATTAAAAGATTAGGGCGCTTTGAAGTTTTATCCATTTTTTTTTTTTTTAATTTGAAGGGTAAACAATTTATAAATAGCTGCACGTGTTCAACATTGCTAAGTTTAAGGGGTACAAACATTTTGTTTATATGCAAGCAGGTACATGCGTCTGCATTAAATTTGTAGCATGAAAAAAAAATCACTTATTTAATATGCGTGTATGTCCGTCTAGTCGAGAGATTACGTGCCTGACTAGCTTAGGGTCTGCATACATTTAGCTTTTTGCAATTGAAAATTTAAAAACAAAAACCTGATTAGATCCTACTTAAAAGTACATTCAATTCTCCTAAATATTTTTTAAAAACATATCAAAAAATGTGTAAAGAAAATTGGTATGAGTAGACTGCGGATTTGTATGCAAAACATAAGGGCATTTCCCAAAAAAGGTAAACTGAAAATGAAACTAAACTTTATAACTTTCAATTTTGTATTCAGATGGTGAAAAGAGATTTTGCAAACGCAAAATGGTGGGGAGAAGGACTGAAAAAATAGAATAAAAAATTAAATTTTGTATGTGTTACTGTAAGAAAAAATTGTATGGAGGAAAATCTGTCAGNAACTGAAAATGAAACTAAACTTTATAACTTTCAATTTTGTATTCAGATGGCGAAAAGAAGTTTTGAAAATGCGAAACGATGCAGAGAAGAACTGAAAAAAAAAAATAAATAAATAAAAACTTAAATTTAGTATGTGTTACTAGTAATAAAATATTGTGTGGGGGAAAATCTGTCACGTCTGATACATTGCGTCCGTTACCAGATTTTAATTCCAAATTAACTCAACAAAAAATTGCTTCTGATTAAAGATGATTTGGTTTTTACGGTCCATAATTTGACTTTATTTAAAGAATGTTTAATAAAGGAAAACCTTTCAGGATTCGCTGAGTTTTGCTTATTTTTACATGTACTCTGAAATCACTTCTGTTTTTCATCGATTTTCTCTACGTCAGTTTTACAAGCGCACCTGATTTTTTTTCCAACCAAAGCACGGTATAAAAGCTACACAACGGCAAATTTTCTTACAAGTGACTTCAGTTTTCATATGATTTATTTAACTCTAAAGTCGTACGAATGTCGCGTCCGTAACCCAGGAAATGCCCATAAGCATTTCAAATTCAAACATTTTGCTTATAGTTGTGTGGTTCATATTTTTAGCTCCATTATTTTTTTTTGCTTACTAATCCGCTGTCTAGTTATGAGCATGCCATTTACATGAGTAAGCGCAATATTATAAAGATAACTTATTTTATAAATTTTGTACTTAAGGCTTTTTCCAATTTCTTTTATTTTGCGGCAGGTCTTTAAGTACATACGTTTCAAGCTGTGTCATCATTAACTCAGTCCAGTTAAAATTTACTCTAGATATTGCGTTGTCTTAGCTTTGAACAAAAAATCCCATAAGGAGATCACTTAATTAAATCTTGCTCCACGTGCAACAGATAATTGGCAATAACTTTACTGAAAATCAACACAAAATGTGGGAAGTATTTTATTTTCAGGTTGTGAATGAAAATTAGTACAAAAGTGCATAGTTTATTTAAATACGTCAGCAAATGACGAAAACATAAAACAGCATGCATCTTAATCAAACAAAACGGCTTCTTGTTGGTTTAATTTTGGAACACTTTGATGAAAATTAGCGTTGACGTTAGTGTTTTGAGCAGAAAATATATATATAGCTTTTGAATCACTGTTGTCAAGAAAAAAAAAAACTCATAATTAGAGCTCGGATTTATATGCAAATTGAATGCGCAAAATTTATGCAAAATATATACACAAAATATATATATAAGAATTATGCAAAATATATTAGAAAAGTTTATAAAATGCATACATAGTTAGATATGGCAAAAAATACTTTAATGCAATAATTTAAATAACACGTAAGAAACAAGAACGGAGTCGTTTGCACTTGTGTCCTTGTTATTAAGATTTCAGAGAAAATTAGATAAGTTTGGTTAAACGCGTATTTTAAAATTTATTAACAACTTATGTCCAGGGGCTAGGATTCTGCAGGCCCCAACCATTGCCAAAGTCTTCAGCGTCATGACCAGAAGCGCATCGTGGAGGACAGTTAGGAGGTAATGCCAATTCTCTCTTCTTCAGAGTCGGAAGATCACCAGTCTTTTGCAGGGGATGTGGGTCAAAAAGCGGCTCGCCCATTGACTATTTTTCACAGCTCAACTCCGTCATTTAATATAAAAAATCCTCAGGGAATTTTTTATTCATGATAGGAGGAAAGGGAAAAGAGAGAAAACTCCCAGGGAGTTTCTGTTCAAAATCGACCTCTATATATACATACATACGAAGAAGGGGACTCCCTTTTTACCTGAATATGAGAATGACCTCATATATATCCACACTAAGTTCCATAACTCTACCATGAACATTTCGAGAGATGTGCACTATGAAAAATTCTGTTTGTATCGAAAGTGCCACGCCTTCTGTATATATAAAATTTTTCTTTAGCCTATAACCATCCTTGAAAATTCTGCAGCAGGTGTCTGAAATTAAAAAAGAAATCATTACAGCCGTTCTCGAGAATTACAAACAGAAAAAGTCGCCTTTCAAAAAATACAAATTATTTAGTATAGCTATCACTTTATTAAAGTTTACTACTGAGAAGCTTGTCAGGCTTATAACTTGCGGGAAAACGTACTTCATATAATTGAATCCATATAATTGAATCCATATAATTGAATAATATCAATGTTAAATTTCCTTTTCATTTTTAAAGAAATAGCTTTATTTGAACAACCGGTTAGCAATGCATTTATCCACACATATGAATCTTCGAATACTTACTTGCACTCGTTCTATGGCTCAACGGAATAGCATACTATGTAATCGTATTATTGAAGTGCATTACTAACACTTGAAAAAATGCATATCCAGCTGAGCTAACCAATCAGCCCAGTAGGGAAATAGCAAATGCGGGCATCACTACAGGTAAGCCATTCAGCCAAAAGGATGTTCGAATATAAGTACTACAGACTCGTATATACCGGCAAAGATGGTCAAGCAATCATTGAATCAAATGGAAACAAACAACGTCAAGTACACGTGCAGTCATACATATGTACGAGTACAATTCGTACCTTAGCTGCAAGAGTGTCATAGTCAAAAAAAATAGCTGGAGCCAGGTATACAGAATTGACCCCACTTCTTTTTCTATGTTGTGAAAAAATATAATAGCTGTATCGATTAACTATAGACTATTAGAAGAAAATGATTCTCCCTTTTTACGACAGCAGCGCATGTAAACTGTAAACTCTGAAACCATTTTCCTAGAGTTTTTTATTTATTTATTTTTTATTTCGTATTTTATAACACTCTTGCAGCAAAGGTACGATACGACATATGTACATTAATAATAAAGAATATTTATTCCAGTGCTTTCGCCAACACATATCCTGCAAAGGATGCTCGCTCATATTCATCTTTCTGTGAGCTTTGTTTGCATATATTGCTTCCTTTTTTCATTTCATTTCCCCACATTTGTTTATTTACGAATTGATCCATGTCGGAGCTGTTTGTTTGTGCAACTGCTTCTTTAGTATAAGCATACGCCTAGGTATAAGTTTGCTTGATTTGATGTTTGTAGATACGATTTTTTCCAAAACAAAACAAAAATAAATGTTCAGCTTCTGGCAGTAAATTATGAAGCATTGTTCAGTAAATAAGTGAGGTAAAAATTTAATTTATTTTACCTTCAGCCATCATTTTCAACTATTTTCAAAAGCTGGTAAATAAATCTATGTAATCGAAGTAAATCAAATTTTAAATAAATGTTTGCAAATAAAAACTGGACATACATTCTTGATAGTTAAAAAATATGATAGAAAAAATTAATCCCTTTTGGCGTTTTTATGCCTCTCAAGATACATATCATTTCTACTAAATATTCATGAATATAATTGCGTGAGATTAACACATAAATACTACGCTCTTTCCCTCTTTGTTCCTGCTTAATTATTACTATGTAAAAGGAGCCATCCTATTTGTTTAATTTCTGCTGCACTTTGCTCATAAATATTATGAAATATGTGAATTTTCTTAATTTTTGGCATCTTTTTAATATTTTCCGGTTTAATTAACTTGCCAGCGATCGCAATTTCAAAGGAAAATGGAAACCTTTTCTGAGAAAACTTACAACCAAGTACGAGGCTATAGAAAAGCTAACAGATGTACAGCTTGCATGTACATATGTACATTTTTATATACATATATATGTATATTAGACTGTGTCAAGAATATATGAAAACAAATTTGTTTGCAGCTTTTTAACCTAAAGAGCATCTATATGAAGTTTTATGGCCGTAGGATAACGATAATCCGTGCCGACTTTTAGTTGAAGTTTTAATGAATAACTTGAATTAAGTCTACAAAATCGTCCATGAAAACTTTGGAAATGCAAAAAATTCGATATGTTTCTCTTATTTGAATGTATTTCTAGTAAATCTGCATATTTTTCATAGGACGGCAGGATTTTTCCCAAGGACATCGAAAAAATTAATCAAAGGAAAGGGCACAGTGGATTTGAAAGGGTGTATTACAAAGCTGCAAAACGATATGGTTTTTAGTAGAATAATTTGTGCATATCCTGAAAATTTGTAATTGTAGAGCATTTTCTAATTGGTTTGGCAGGGCGTATATTAAACTTTTTTAACAAATACTTTTCCTCTTAAAAAAAGCCTTTCGTAATATCAAATAAACAAAATAAAGTGATTTAGTGTTTGACATGTCCTCTCGGGTTGATTAAAAAATAAATGTGGCAGTATTAATTAAAAAAATTTTAAGAATATCCTTTGAAATTTGTATCCTTTAGTATCCTTATTTATAAATAATAAGATTTAAATTAAACTAAGATTACTCAAAACTCATTCAATATTAAAAATCATTAGGGATACAATTTTTTAAGGCCTTTTTTGGCGTGTCTCAAAAGATAATTGATAATAATAATAATAAAAGTTATAATTAATCTTGTTTCAAATTCGCAATTGATAGGCATATGCCCATATTTTGGTCCTTTGGAAAAAATCCTGACCACCGGGTAAAAAACCAAACTCAATATTGTATCCCGATACTGTAGGGAGTATAGTAATACCGTCTTATACAGAAGAAAAATGAGGAAATTAACAAAACACGCGTGACAGTCTAATGTACATACATACATATGTACACATACATAAACACATATTACGTCGCCACCAGGTATGGCGATTTGTTTTCTACAAAAACTGTTGCCTTTTCAATGCCCTCTCCTTAGTATTTGTGCGTAGAGGGCACTGAGAAGGCAACGCCATTAATTTCATATAAAAATTGCTACCAAATATGAACAAAATTAAATGCATATATGTAGAGCAGCGATGGACAGAGATAGTTTTTACTATAGAAAATTTAAAATAGCTTTACCCACGGGCAAGACAGTGCCCACCACCCATATACATAGAGCAACGGTATTTTCCGGGTGGCTGGAAAATGTTTTCCTCGACATAACATTAAAAACGTGAACATTACGCCTATTTACAAGCTATGTACATTAGGCTGCCCCCCCAAAAAAAAAAAGCCAAAGTGGTTTTTCTTTAACGCATACCCAGTCAAAGTTATTAGAATAATCGGTGTGCAGTTCGCGTCTTTTGTTAAGAAAGCGGTATTACCATACTCCCTAGAGTATTAGGGCATAATATTTAGTGAATCTGCGTTTTTAGTTTTTTACCAGGTGGTGAGGATTTTTTCCAAAAGTCCATTAATTATGACCGACACATTTCCAAAATTTTACACAAATATGGATACGTGGGTATCAATTAAAAGAAATAGTTAAAACAAGATTAATTATAACTTTTGTTTTCAATTATCGTTTGGAACATGTCAAAAATGTCCTTTAAAAATATTATCCTTCAATATTTTTTACTGTAGAATGCATTCTCAAAAATCTTTGTTGAATTTCAAATATGGGAAACATATCGAATTTTTGGCATTTCCAAAGTTTTCATGGACGATTAATTCAAGCTAATCACTAAAACGTCAGCTAAAAGTCGGCACGTGTTATCGTTATCCTACCGCCATAAAACTTCATATATATGCAAATTTGGCTAAATAGGACAAATATAGGGGCTATATGCATATCAAAATTTGGAAACAATTTTTTTTTTTTTTTCACGGGTGATTTTTTTGAGGTTAGGATTTTCATGCATTAGTATTTGACAGATCACGTGGGATTTCAGACATGGTGTCAAAGAGAAAGATGCTCAGTATGCTTTGACATTTCATC
>NW_016157854.1:50168-70211 GCF_001687245.7 Rhagoletis zephyria | reverse complement strand
TATTCATGATGAAATGTCAAAGCATACTGAGCATCTTTCTCTTTGACACCATGTCTGAAATCCCACGTGATCTGTCAAATACTAATGCATGAAAATCCTAACCTCAAAAAAATCACCCGTTACTTCGTCAACTGGCACAAGCTGATGCATAAGCTGATTATTGTACAAGAAAAACTATTAGATATCGATGAATGGCTTTCCAATTGATATTAGGTAGGGTATAAATAGTTGAGATAGATGATAAACTACTTGAGCTGCAAAGTGAGCTGAGTAGTGGGCTAGAATAGAACTAGTAGTTTTAACTGTAGGGTGATATGTGCAATACATACTTATATGTTTACATACAGTGTACGTGATTTGCAATGTGAATGAGTTGTGATTGTATTCGAAGGCCATTTGAAACCCCATTGAACAAATGTGTTGAGTGAGTTATAAGGCGTAAGATTTTTTTTTGTGTTTGTTTACAGCCGCATAGTGGAAAGTTTATTAGTGAATGTAGATGTATGTATGCCGAGTTATTTATATGGCATTATGCTTAAGTATGCATCTACAATAGAATAGCAGATAGAAATTTAATTAAAAAGTAAATTAAACAAATACCTTGAAATATTTAATAAAGCTTTTAGCTCAATTCGCATACCCAACTGTGTTGAAGTTTCAAATTGTTAGATCCAATTGTATAGTAAACATTTTCCTCGATAATTGTGTGTGCCAGCAGTAAGCCAAAAGTTTAGAAAAATTTGACTTTACGTCGGAATTTCATAATAATCGTATAAACAATTTTCCATGTATAGAGAATATCGTACAAAAGTAGAATGCCATTTCACAGTGCCGGTCGCCGGTTAGCCATGTTTTTCTGTAGCTTTCGCAGAAACAGCCAAGCGGTTTGTTGCCGGTTAGCCAGCTTGTGTGAAAGCTTTATTACGAACATTGTGGCATATCTACATTTAGTTTGTTGTAGAGTCAGTGTTCTATGATCTGCTTCGTCTTCTTACTTATAGCTATGGCTGCTTGTCAGTTTGGACTGCAACCCAAAAATTTGATCTTTCCAGTGAGTATCGTGGGCGTCCTTGATTTTTCTGTCCACCCATCGATGCCGAGGCGAAGCATCATTTTATTAGTGCCATATTCTTTAGTACCCAGGCCCACGTGAACAGAAGCTAGTTCTAGGATGGAATAGTTTTCTAAGGGCCTCATTGCAATTGTTGACTGAGACTAAAGTAGCGTCTGTTACCAAGAATTATCCTTCGCTTTATTTCCATCGGAATTATAAAATGTATGTATAAAAAATTCTACGGAATCTCCAATAATCAAATTTTTAGAGGTATTTTCAGATCGGTCTAGCTCACGTAAATCTTAATATTTTCCAATATATTTTGGCGGAAGTCTTTGAATATAATACATTTTATAATTCTGGTGGGAAAAACGCAACTTTTTTTGTGACGCATATGTACGTACAAACTTAAGCTCATATATAGAATAGTCGTATTAATCATAACAAAAAAAATTTCAACCGTTCGTGTGGCATATTTAAGTTATAACACAAAAAGGCTTCTAATATTCTTTAAGCGAACCAATTAATTTTCATAATTGAAAGTTGTCTGGAATGATATTTCTGAGAGATTACCCTCGCCACAATAGTTATTATTATAATTATTTAATCTATAAAAGGGCACCTTCTTTTATTTATAATTAGTCTTTCTGAGCATAAGGAATACAATTTGATGCCGGTGGTAGCCTTGGAATACATACACACATATTGAAGTATATTCACAAACATTTTTATATGTACTTGTGTAAACAATTATAGGACTCTAACGCCAAACAAATAAATTAATTTACTTAATTTCATGTATGATTCTTCAGCTCTATTGGAATGTGGGAGATGATTTTTACATACATATATATGTACATACCGACATAAATAGATCTGTTTGTATGTATGCATTTATATGTGTGTCCTTTTTTGTCGCGAATTGCGTAGGACAGAAATGGTTTTTCCATATTTCAACACAAAATAACTACGCAAGCACAAAATCAGGTCATCCATTTATTTTTTGTGTTACGGCGTGGCGGAGTGTGCCTGTGACAGCTGTCAATACAATATTTAATTATAGAAGCATATGAATTAGTTTAATTAACAATAACTACAATCAGAGCATCAATTGCCGCCTTCACTGCAATGACTGGCACTATTTTTTGTTTTTAACGTTGTGTTAGGTATTAAAGTCGATTAGTCTGATAAATGTTAAGTGAAAGCAATCACTAGCATATGACTTTTTTTTAATTATGTAAATATCAGCCACTGAAGCCATCAGTGGCCTTCTACTGGTTTTGGGGAGCTATTGGAAAGAGATGGGATATTTCACCCAAAGTTTACTGCTGGTCTACCGCACCCTAGTCAAGCCTATTATGTTTTATGGCGCCCTAGTCTGGTGGCACTCACTTGAAAATGCTATACTAGCTGGAGCATATACAACAGGCTGCTTTAATTGGTATTAGTGGGGCACTGCGGACACCCTCTCATTGGCACTTAACACGTATCACGTCGCGAACAGCTCAGGGAAACCAATTGGTGATCGCCATAAGGACTGGACACTCTGGAATTCTAAAGGTTCGATTTCATTCCCGATTACATGGATTACTGCGCCAACGAAATGGCTGCTAGGACTTCTTGCAACTTTCTCTCAAGGGGATTGGTCCGGCGGAACATCTGGAAAGGGGGAGCAGTGAAATTCTGTGTTAGTGGAGGGGATATTTATCGAGCTTGCCATAGTATTGACTTTAGCTTCCGGATGGCTGCAATGTTTTTGGGCGGAAGTGGCTGCTATCAAGGAGGCGGTGTAGTCACTGCTCAGGAGTGCGTGACAGTCAGGGAGGAAGTATTTATTCTGGCTAATTTGGTTAAGGAATGTCTGTTTTCTCTCTCAGTTAGGTCGGAACACTTCTTTATTGGCTCATTTGAGTTCCGGGTCATAGTGACGTAGCGGAACGTGTGGCTGTCGGATTGGGCAGGAAAGGTACCCTTGAAACGTTATCGCCTGATGAAGAGCGGCAGGAGGTAGCATTGGCTCACTTGTGGACACTCTTGGATAGATGGATATCAGCTCAATGAGCGCTGGGCGAAAACCAGGACATGCGCGATTGCAAGATCTTTCTGGCCAAGAGTGCACAGGGGGCGGTTTTAACGGGCTCCTATTCAATCGATTTTCACGCAGTATAGTGACATATTAACTGATCCATTATGTCGCATTATTTGCCTGGAAGATGACGAGGTAGAATCAACTCAACACTACCGTCTTAGGTGTCCAGCATTTGCGAGTCTAAGGTTGAAGTACTTTGGCTCTCACACCCTTAATAGCCCCGAGGAGGCATTAAGATTAGCCGAATTCGTAATTGCATAATCAGCTCGGGCGTTTTATTGATTAAGTATTGGTTGCCGTTCAGAATTTGGCATCGCAAAGGACAATCTCCTATTTGGCTAAGTGAGTCCCCTGACACATGATTTAATGTGTAATCAATATATTGCGGATTTTTATAAAAAAAATACGGAGCCTAGAAATATTTACCACATACTTATTTCTAGGCTCCGTATTTTGCATAAAAATCCGCAGTCTAGTAATCACCCAAATCCGGCAGTATGAGGGGTATGTAACTGAATGTTGCTTATTGTTAGCTGCGCTTGTTATTATTTTGGAGACTTATTCATTAGGGTTTTATTAAATAAGTAGCTATTTAAATATTAATTCCGTTGTGAAACTCTTCAATCTTTGAAAACTATTTTCCTATATGTACTGAATTACATTTCTCTTTTGATAGGGCTTATGCAATGCATAATTACTTATTAGAGACATGAAAGGAATCGATTCTGATTAAAAGTTAACATAGCGCGAAGGGGATATTTTTCACTAAGCGAATGCTGTCTAATAATTAAACTTTCAATATGCCGGTGCTTTATACTTGAATAATCCTTACGAGAATTTCAATTTGTGTGGCTTCCAGTAACTAATGAATGGTTTTAATAAATTTTTGAGGAAATAGAAAAACGAAGACTTAATTGTTAAAATAGAGACTTACATACTTACAGCTAAATGTACTATATATAGCTGCTGGTACTTCTAGTAGCTACATAATAATTAGATGCGTCTTTTACAAGGATTCAGGAGCAGGGAGATTTCTTAAAAGAAACCTCGGCCGCCTAGCAACCTAGAACTTACTTAAACCGAGCTGGAGCCAATTACGATATTGTTTGAATGAGAATGGTGGCTTTACTGGTAATTTAAACAAGAATAAAAGCCACAATAGTGGTATTAGTTCCAGTTGCAGCGGGATGTCTAGCATTGCATACATAAGCCGACTTTTCTAAGGGACCTAATTAAAGGCATATCGCTGTAATGTCTAACATAGATACTTTCCGCTACCGAATGTGGCAATCTAGTCCTACTTCTTTAGGCTACTCATGTAACGAAGCTATATGTACTGGCTTTATTGAATACACTCTCAATGGCTACCAAGGAAGCCTTAGAAAACTGCTCTTAGTAGGGTGCCGTTGCTTTTTATCTTAGGTGGGCACGATGAGAGTAAGAATATGCGGTTCTCAGAAGCTCCCATTATTAGTCCTATTGGCCTGAAATCATTAGCAATATCGTAAGTATATTTCTCTACTATAGGAATTAAGATTAGAGACCTTAATTTCCAGCAGCATAGCGGGACATGCTACTGTATAGAGCACACCCGACAAGAATTTAATCAATAATTATTACACACAACTTGATTTCTCTACTTGATTTTCTGTACTTCCAAAATTTCCTCCAAGGGATCCTTAGAGAAGTTTAGGAATGTGTATTTCCGGCTGACACTGTCCATAAACCATCTACCTACTTTAAATATAAATACATATGTATGTACATATCGTAAAACTAAGAGGACCAAGGTATTAGTTTCTGTCGTTTATCGTTTCTAAAACAGAATTGTCGTACTCGTCACAAAAAACTGAACATAGCACTCTCTAAAAAATAATTATTAAGGCATACATACTACATATATAGTTGAGTACATAGTTTTCATGGTAAAACAAGCAAGCAAACGAGCTTCTAACTCAAATAACAAGGACAACGAAAGGGAAAAAATCATTCTGTTGGTTATCTACTTCCAGAGAAGCTTTACGCAATTCAGCGCTTAATAAAAAATTAGTACATTGAATACCCCAGGCGGTTTGTCTGTCATTGAAATGTTGACCAGTTGCTCAGTTGTTATTAAATTATGTAACATAATTGCGGTGCAGAAAACTGCTGTTGTCATTGTTATCCAGCAACATTGTGGCAAATAAATGCACAGAGAAAATTACTTACCAACAAAAAATAAAAATAAAAATAAATAGTTTGGTTTCGCTGAAACAAAAGGTAGATGTGATGTCGAATGGCAAGAGCCGACAAAGCAGACCACGGCGCTGCTGACCAAGCTGCTACAGTTGTGTGCAATCAATTAGCTACAATTACAAATATGTACACTATACGCAACATGAAAACACTTTTGTATATACTAATGTATGTACATTAGCCTGTCCCAAGAATAAAATTTGTTTTAGTATATCTAGGCAACAGCATTTAATGATATAGGCCTATAGTTTTGCCCCGAATGCTTTCACAGTTCCAATGGCCGGCTGGGCAGAGCGCTCGTTTTCTATTGAAGCGAAGTCGAAACTTTGAGCTTAGCGTCCGGAAAACTTCGCTTTTACATTTCGGCCTTTAGTCTCCAACATCGAAAGTTGTTCGAAATTGTCGAAGTGGTCAGACGAGATCAGCGTTGTGTTGTAAAACCTCTGGCGAAAGGACACTACTTCGAGAGCATTCGGCGAATTTTAGTCGGCTAAGCAATCTATAAAGTATTTGTAAAAGAATAAGTGGTGCGCCTCCGCCAGGCCAGGTACTGCCAGATATAGAGTTCAATAATCTCTACTTCTTCCTCGTCTCCGCAGCTGCGGTAAATATCGTTGATTTGCACTTACCAGAGACGTCTCTGTCTCCAGGAACCCACACAACGGTTAAAGAGTATTTCGATGTCAGCGGTTTGAGAACCTCTGTGTACTCAGTGACTACTTTGGATGATGTTCCGTTGGATTTTAAGTATTTAATAGCACGCTAGTTGTAAAAATAAATCGTGATAGGTCCCTCTGAAGAAGCGGAGACTATTAACCACGTCGCGGCCCCATTTATTGCGCTTAGTTTTGCCAGAAAACGCTACAGTGGTCAGGTAAAAGAAAACTGAGGCGTAGCGAGAATTTACTGGAGTTAATTCCGACACCTACCCTGCCATTTTGTTTGAATTATCTACCTTAGCTCCTCAGTTTAGGTCTGTGGGACCTTCGCATTCTTTCCTCTCCGGGATTGGTATGGAGAAATCGCTGTATAGACAGAATAGAGGAATAAATAAATAAATAAATAGTCTAATTAACATACATAAATTACTCTGAATAGAATCACGGACCCTCGCATGAGCGAATATGAGTTCTCTTGACAGTTGAATCGCATCTAATCTGGCAGCATTACAACCAGCCAGGAACTCCTGGTATCTATATATCTGACGATGGAAAGTTTAACATTAAATGCAGGGCTTCGGGAGGTGTAAATTTTTTGACTCCCGTGATAAGCATGGACACCTACTGACGTACCAATTAAATGTTGTCTTTAGCTAGAGTCTTAGTAACAGCTGAGCCTACCGTTTACAATGGCCCCCAGCTACTTGACTTCGGCTGAGAGTGTAAGTTCCATATTATCTTGTCTTGGTTTACGTCAATTAAATTAAACAAAAAAAAACATATATATTTTTCGTTTTAAAACAATAAAGATTAATAAAATAAATCAGAAAAAGAAAAAAATGTAATCAATATTTTATAAAAAAAGACCAGAAAAAAATTAAAAAAATTTAATAAGATTGTAAAAATTGAACGAAATAAAAAAATATATTTTTCTTCTTAAAACAATAAAATCTAAAAATAAAAGAAAATTAAATTAACAAAAGAATAACAACTTAAATAAAAAAAGAAAAAATGAATTAAATATATTGAAGTAAAGGAAATTTATAAAAATATTTTCCTTCTTTACACAATAAAGTCTTAAAAATTAAAAAAAGTTAACTAAAACCCAGAACATAAAATGTGTAAAAATTAAAAAAATTAAATAAGTTCCTAAAAATTAAATGACAACAAAAAATAATATTATTTTTAAAACAATAACAAAAACAAACAATTAAAGAAAATTTAATTAAGGAAAAGATGTATTTAAAAAGAAAAGAAATACATAAATTAGTTTCTAAAAATGAAATGATGTTGAAATATATCGAGGGCCCTCTATCTGCACGTTTCACAAAAATTGACAGCGTTTTTTATTCGCGCGACATCGCTTTGACAGTGAAATGCCTAGATTTGGTATGTTAAGACTCCATATACGCTCATGTTTAGCTCATTATTGAACTAGTCAACTTTTGCATCAGCACAAACCAGACAAACTACTACAAGCATCTTTATGGAGAATGTACTCTTACTTTGGCTTGCCGTTCGTTGCTGGGCAGACACACAGAGTAACCAACTCATTAAAAACATGAGGCTAAACTGGCGGCAAGTGAATTCGCATTCATAAATATTCGTAGTTGTTAGTTGCGTTGGAATGCTGCAATTTTATTTTTGTTTTCTTGCCACACTTGGCTATGCGCTAACTACTGCTTACTTTGTTGCCTTTCGATTTGATGTGCACAGGACTGCTTGTACATACATATGTATGCGCGTATGTATGCGTGTATGTGTATTTTTACCTTTTTTTGTTTACCCTTTTTTTTGCTTTTTGCTTTTTTTTCACTTCCTTTCGTCTTTATGCTCAGCTGTTCTTGTTGTGATTTGGTCACTTTACTTTTGTTTGTATATATTTATTGCAGCAACAATGTAATATGTGGCACGTGGAACAATTGCCGGCATCAGGGCGCATGCGTTACACTGGAAATTCCAATAGCCGATATACACAAAAGACAGGTGGCAATACTGATTTGTCCGAAAATATTCGGTAAACCTAAACAAAGTCGTACGTATGTATGTGTGTATGTGCGTGAATATTTCGCACTCGAAGGTTTTTGTTGTAAACAATATCTTTAAGACACGCAACGTCAGTGCAAGTGAAAGCAGTTAGCAAATTGTATTCGTTACGTGCGGAACGCGAATTATACACAAGCGAAAGAAACGAAAAATGGACAGAAAAAGTGATTTTAAGTCGACGCAGAAATTTTGAACGGAAAATTTGTTATAGGAATATTTTTGCAAAATAATATTTGAGTAGCGAAAAGTATTGCACAAAAAAAAAAGTGTGGTGAATATAATAGAAAAACGTGGCAATAAAAAAAAAATAGTACGTACATACATACATACATATGTGTTCCTAAAAAAGTTGCATATGGAAAATTGTTGAAAAAATAATAATAACTAGAATTAAAAATCTAAACCCCAAAAATATAAAAAAAAACTTTACCACGCACAGCTTATGTGATATTTTTGCTTCCTATGCACTTAGTTTTTTTCTCCTTAAATAATGTGACAGTGAGCTTTTGACGCTGCCACCAAAAGCCGCAATCAAAAGTGGTTGCGCCCACCAACGGCCGCGGCTTTAATAAAAAAAAATAGGTGTTTGTACGCTTGTGCTATTTTTATTTGAATTGCATTCCAGAATTCTCCGCATGCGTCTGCCAAACTCGGTAAACACACACGCACACATATACAAACATACGCTTCTCATTGGAATCGTTAAAAAATAAATTTTATTTACCCTTTGATGAGTGATTTCTCGCAGTTTGAGGTGCTCGTTTTTCGGTTGTGTGTTTTTTTTTTGTAAGCGCAAAAGTACACACAGCAAAAGGATTTATTCAATGTTGAATTTTCATTAAAAAATTCTTAAATTTCCTCGCCATTTTCTCGCGAAAAGCCTACATCGCTGGTGGCTAGGTTGCCAGGTAAAAGCTTTTGAAGTGTGAGCATATATGAAATGCATATGTAAGTAAATAAATACATACTTATATTAAAATTAAAATTAAAATTTTTTCTGCTTTTTTTGCGAAATATTTTGATGGGAAAGTATATATTAAAGTAAAGTTGCTATTTTGTAAAATTTCATAAAGAAATATCCTCCTTTATTATATGTACATATTTAAGTATAGTATATTTTTTATAAACATTTTGCACTTCTAGTAGAGATTCTACAAGGTGTTCAAGAACTTGTTCCAGTTCTTTAAATTGCAAAAAGGCAAGTTACAAAATTAAGGGCCGTCATTTAAAATATATCTGCCTTTTGAATATATTTTTTGAGAACACAATTTGTGTTTAAAGAGCAAGTCAATTTGAAAAGCTATTTGAGACAAAAACAAAATAAAACCAAAAATCAACGGTAAGTCCCAGCTACTTCAAACTCGCACTTTATGATGCTAAAAATTAGGAGGCTAAACAACTGCAAAAATATATTCAAAATATTTCTAAGAAATTTACTTAAAAGACTCGACATTTTCTCAAAAGTTTGTTGATGTTTTTTTTTAATACTGTTGAAGAATAAACTGTGGACTTATATTTTTATTTAAACAATATTAAATATGAAAATAATAAAATAAATAATTAAAGCTTCTCATACGTGAGTGTCATATAGTTATGATTAGCACTATATTAAGCTGGAAGTTTTATTAGAGGCCACCGAAGATCATCCCATTCGATTGAATTTGAGTGGGCTTTAGATCTTTATCGAAAATTGAAACGGCGCCATAGAGGAATAAAAAACTAAACTGATTTAAAGTAAACTTCTTGTCTCCAGAGGTCTATGAAACTTACCTTTGCCCATTAAATTTAGCGAACAATTTTTTTATAGAAATAGCGAAAATATTTTCGTAGAACGGATAGTGTAACGAAATGGCCTTTGAGAAATGGACTTAGAAAGTTTTTTATAATTTTTCTTTAAAGTCATGTAAACCTTTGAGATGCAATTTCCATATAGAAATAGTGAACTTGTAATATCGAAATTTTCCACGCCTATTACACTGTAAACAAAATTTGGACGAGTTTGATATCGAAAACGGAACCTGATTTTGGAAAACTCTAAAAATTGGTTGATTGAATAAATAATTTGAGCAGATTTTCTGAAAACTTGAACTCTCAACTGAACTTGCTTGCTTGATGTCAGAATGAAATTAGATAATGAATTGGTATATTTTTCACCTTATAAAAAAATACCTGCTATTGAAGAACTGAGAATTTTGTGCACCGTTTTCTAATCAACTTATCGTCCTAAAGTATAATCCCACAGAAAAATTGTATTTTCATAAATACGCGTTGTTTTTACTTCCATAAAAACTAAGTGTAAATTCTATTTTGAAAATTTCCATTCTTTCATTTTTCAAAATTTAAAATTTTTTCAAAAACGAAACGTGCTAGCAAAACGTTGTAAATTGATTTGAAATCAGCTGAAGTCCATCCGGTTTGCGTGATAAAACTCGTCCAAATTTTATTGCGGAGTGTGGTTTTTAGGAAAAACAAAAATCAAGTATATTTACGTCAATTTTAATACCTCCAAAATTAGGCTGTGTGCAAAATTTCAACCAATTTTAAGGTCATCGCGCAGAAAATCATCAGTTACATTTACATAACATGAATTCCCAATAATATTTGTCTCTCAGTTTTGTAGATGAAAAAAATACAAAATTAGCGTTCCACTTAATTACAAATATTTGTTAACGAATCGCAATGCAGCCTTGTTTTGTTAGAAATATATCGGTGATGAGTATAAGCTTTCCGCCTTAATTAGCCTGATGAGTAATAACATAATTTAATAGCAAAATATAAAACTATTTTGTTTTGACAGTACCAGCACCCACTTAAAATCACATACATACATGTTTATGCACATATCCACACTTACTAGCATACACCTCAATTTATACATACATATATATATACATATGCGTGTGCGAATTCCAAGAACTAATGTAGTTTTAATGCTTTTGTATTTATAATTTTTTTGCTGCTGCTTAAAGTTTGTGTACATATTTTAGTATGTACTTGTAAAAGTATAAACATTCAGTGAACTTTTAATCGGTTAATATGAGCTGACGGCAATTTACATATAATATAGGACAATATAGAGATGTTTTTCTATTTTGTAATGTATTTCGTAAATATATTTAAAAGATTACATTAACTATTCAAAATTGGAAAAAACATGGTAGGTATCCATGAAAACTTGTAAAAGCAAGAAAATTCGGGGAAAAAATAAATTGTAAATACCAACGCAATTTCTGCCTATAAAAAATCTAAAATTGTATAAATGTTTTACTGGCTGCAGCCGTTAATGGAAGCAGAATCATTCAAGTTCATTTTTAGCAAGCATATCCACGCGCCAGCTGTCAGTTTTTAGGTATTATCCTTGCTCCTTCCTAGAACATACCTGTGCTTAGATAGGTGATAAGTATTCCATATTTGTCAAGCAATCCTATACAATCCTATAGAATTTCATCGCTGCTTAGCGTTTGATTAGTGAATTGTGGTGATTTTGCTTTTCAGTTGCCTGATTGAGACGCCTATGTTTACCACGTGGCACAGATTTTGGGCAGGCCCATATATGCCTTCATGTTCTGGGCCCAAGTTTATCTTCTACACTCTACCACAAATTTCGACCTAACTGAGGAAGAAAAAGCGCCTAGCAGGAGCACGGTGTTTATTTTATTTACCTTAGAGTATCCTAAATTACAAAATTTTCTGCCTGAAAATCGCTACGTGATTCGAACTGAACTTTCTCTGTGGTAATGTCAGACACCCCATTCCATCTTTGATCCCTTTGTAAAGACAACCATCCTCTGAAAGCCCTGGGTTCTATCTGAGCCCGCCGAATATATGATTACTTATTAGACTTATTTCATATTTCTGAAACACGCCAGAGTCTTCAACTTCTTATATATCTAACCCGCTTAAGTAGCTCTACGAATTTTTTTTACTGGGTTTTGGGTATAACATAGAATATCAAAAGCTTAATCTNTGGCACAGATTTTGGGCAGGCCCATATATGCCTTCATGTTCTGGGCCCAAGTTTATCTTCTACACTCTACCACAAATTTCGACCTAACTGAGGAAGAAAAAGCGCCTAGCAGGAGCACGGTGTTTATTTTATTTACCTTAGAGTATCCTAAATTACAAAATTTTCTGCCTGAAAATCGCTACGTGATTCGAACTGAACTTTCTCTGTGGTAATGCCAGACACCCCACTCCATCGTTGATCCCTTTGTAAAGACAACCATCCTCTGAAAGCACTGGGTTCTATCTGAGCCCACCGAATATATGACTACTTATTAGACTTATTTCATATTTCTGAAACACGCCAGAGTCTTCAACTTCTTATATATCTAACCCTCTTAAGTAGATCTACGAATTTTTTTTACTGGGTTTTGGGTATAACATAGAATATCAAAAGCTTAATCTAGTCAATCCAATAACTCAAAATTGGTAAATTTCCACATTCATGCTTCTGGCATAAGAGTGACGATATTTCATACAAAAAAATGTTACACATTTTTATTTGACCATTCACAACTTTTTTATTTTTCCATTGATTTTCTCCGTTAGGAGCTTCATTTGTTTTTTTTTTTTGTTAGAGGAAATAAAACTAAAAAAATCTGTTATTTTTTAATTTTTTTTTCTTGGTAAATAACCTGATCTAGAAAACCATAATACATATTCGTAATCTACGTCCTATTAACTTTCTTCGCCAGTAATAATAATGACGCTTACTTACTTAAATTTTTTATATACATACCGAGCCCTTCAACTACATAAATTTCTGTTCAGTTAAGCAGCACAATTTGCAATTTCCTTTATCTAAACTGTTTGCAGTTTCTGTTTAGTCTATGAAAGTATTTTTGGTTTCCATTTCGTTTCATTAACAATCTTTTGTTATTAAGTTTCCTTTTGTGCTTTTCACTATTATTTAGTAAGACATTCAGGAGGAAATTTGGCGTAANTAACCCGCTTAAGTAGCTCTACGAATTTTTTTTACTGGGTTTTGGGTATAACATAGAATATCAAAAGCTTAATCTAGTCAACCCAATAACTCAAAATTGGTAAATTTGCACATTCATGCTTCTGGCAGAAGAGTGACGATATTTCATACAAAAAAATATTACACATATTTATTTGACCATTCGCAACTTTTTTATTTTTCCATTGATTTTCTCCGTTAGTAGCTTAATTTTTTTTTTTTGCTAAAGGAAATAAAACTAAAAAAATCTGTTATTTTTTTATTTTTTTTCTTGGTAAATGACCTGATCTAGAAAACCATAATACATATTCGTAATCTACGTCCTATTAACTTTCTTCGCCAGTGATAATAATGACGCTTACTTACTTAAATTTTTTATATACATACCGAGCCCTTCAACTACATAAATTTCTGTTCAGTTAAGCAGCACAATTTGCAATTTCCTTTATCTAAACTGTTTGCAGTTTCTGTTTAGTCTATGAAAGTATTTTTGGTTTCCATTTCGTTTCATTAACAATCTTTTGTTATTGAGTTTCCTTTTGTGCTTTTCACTATTATTTAGTAAGACATTCAGGAGGAAATTTGCCGTATAGAATAGAAACAAAACTAATTTCCGTTGTAAGTTTTACCGCGACTAAATAAGTTTTTCGCTACGACAACTAGTTAATTTCCCCCATACAAGAGAGAATTTTGGTGAAACCGTGAAGCGTTTACTATTAGTGGGCTTTGTAAGCTTATTTTCTAGCTCATCTTTTGCCTGAATTGAGTTGATGCAGTAACACTACAAAGTGCTAAATTTAACTTAAGTTAATTTTGCTTTAAAGCAATTTCCTAATTAAGTAAATTCTACGCAAATTATGAGGAAATTAACTCGTAATATTGTTCTTAGTGAGAAAAGGTGCTACGTGGCGTATGCAGCATTCTTACTTACATACATACATATATTTATGAGTGTGGAATGGAATGGAATGGTAACCCCAGAAATCTATTTTCCAAGCACTCACGTTACTTGGCCATTGCACGTATGGCTTAGTGGAACGATAAAAAAGGCATAGGGAAATACGGTTATTGGTATATTTCTCTGTAAACTTACCAGACTCTTGTAACGCATCCCTTCTCAAAATCGACCATATTGGTCTGGCATGCCAATATAATTTGTATTCATCTTCCCTTTTTTCATTATATTAAAAGTCCGACATGAAATCTATGCAGTTAGCTCCAATTGAAAGAACTTCAACATTCTCAATTAAAAGCGTTTCAAGAAAATTCATGAGAAATGAAAATCAACTATAACGTGGCTGCTCGAGGGCCTTTTGTGCCGCTTAATATGAGTGCAACTCACACACTACAGATGCAATGCAACGAATTCTTGGAGCTTTGCACTCCTTTAAGAGCAGTGATGAGAAAAGGGATTTAGCGTGGTTGTTGCTTTTAGTTTAACAAAAAAAAATGCTGCACAGTGGGGTGTTTTTGCATCGAAAATTTTAAAAGAATTCCTTTAAAAAGTTAAATATTTCTTTTAGGTAAATTTTCGGTAGGATAGATTTTCTACTACTACTAGCTTTGCGATATTAAAGAAAAAGCAAAATTTGAAGGACCCAAAATATTTGTTGTTACTTTAACTTTTAAATATTTTGATAGTTTTTAACTCACGAGTCGGCCGCTGTGGTGTACTGGTAAGCAGTNAAAAAGGTTTTTTCTTAACAGCGGTCGTCCCTCGGCAGGCAATGGCAAACCTCCGAGTGTATTTCTGCCATGAAAAACAGCTTCTCATAAAAATACAATCGCCGTTCGGAGTCGGCGCACACCACAAATCGGAGGAGAAGCTCGGCCAAACACTAACATATGTGTAAGCGCGAATCTATTATTATTATTATTAACTCACGAGCAAAACTCCAAGGTGAGTTGCGAATACCATTGTGAAAGCGAGTATGAATATGAATTATGATTATGAATACGAATATGAATATGAATGCGAATCNATACCATTGTGAAAGCGAGTATGAATATGAATTATGATTATGAATACGAACATGATTTTGAATATGAATATGAATATGAATATAAGTATAAATATGAACTTAAATATGAATATGAATATAAAAATGAGTATGAATCTTTAAAATGAAAATTATTTGGAACCTGAATATGAATATGAATATTAGTATGAATGTGAATATGAATATGAATATGAATATGCAAGAACGAAAATGAATACGAGAGCAAGTTGAAATACGGTAGTATGTCGTTATTAGTGCATTACAAAGATAACAATATCGACTGCCCTTGTTATTGCTATCGATACGTTTTTGAATTGCATCTCGATTATATCATTATAAAAATCAAATGAATACCGACGTTATTTAAATTATTGACCATGATATTCATAAATATATAGCGATAATTTTATCTGTGTATATCGATACTCATAAGTTATGGGAGGTAGGCGTGGTTATTGTCCGATTTTTAAAATTTTCAGCCATTTAGTATGCTGTACTAAGGCCAACAACTGTGCCAAGTTTGGAAGAAAATGGTGTAGCGGTTACCAAGATATACACATGTAACCATAAGTGGGCGTGGCTACGCCCATTTTCCAAAAATTTATAATATTCATGTTTTCCGTCTGAAACTCATTGTAAGTATCAATTTTGAGTGAATTATCTTCAGTAGTTACTAAAATATCGCAGTTTTCGTATTTCTTAAAATTACCGTTATATGGGAGGTAGGCGTGGTTATTGTCCGATTTCGCCCATTTTCAATACCATCCGTCCTACGCCCAAAAGAAGTTCACGTACCAAGTTTCGTTAAGATATCTCAATTTTTACTCGAGTTATCGTGTGCACAGACGGACGGACGGACGGACGGACAGACAGTCACCGCTTAATCGATTTCTCTTTTCATTCTGATCATTTATGTATACATTTGTCTATATCTATCTCGATTCGTTTTGCCTGTTACAAACAATCGTTATGTGAACAAAGTTATAATACCCTTGTGCACTAGTGCGCTCGGGTATAAAAAACTGGGTAACGTAATCGCTTAATATATTGACAATCCTGCCTACAATAGCTATATGTATACGAATATTTCGGTATTACCACAAAATTTTTCTTTAATAAATACTTAAACCCCCAAAATCGGCACGTATGTATGTACTCACTCTTTGCTCAAGCTTGGCCTTTTTACCTTGTTATAGAGCTTAACGTCAGCCATTTACCACAAGTATTGCAAAAGCCACAAACAAGTAAGAAGCTGGCAGCATGCGGCGCTAAAGTGTCTGCAGTCAAGTTAAATCCATGGCAAGTCATTACGGTTATGGTCGCATAGCTGCTGGTGCACTTAAGTTCGTAAATTAATGTCGCTTTTACTTTGGTTGAAATGCAGTGCGCTGCTGCCACTGCACGCTTGCAAGTATGGGGGACTAGGTGCATACATATATATGCATCCTTGTATGGATGTAGTAGATGTGCTTGTAATTTCCTGCTCCATTGCAAAAATGTATTTGCATTGCAATATATGCACAATGAACAACTATCTACATTTTTACGTGTATGTGTATTTATTAATCGGTGCCAATTNTCCTGCTCCATTGCAAAAATGTATTTGCATTGCAATATATGCACAATGAATAACTACCTACATTTTTTCGTGTATGTGTATTTATTAATCGGTGCCAGTTAAAAAAAAAATATTAACTTCGCTTTGTACAAAGTAAAGCTTTAATTACAAAATGGTATTATTCTTGCTGAAATAATATTTCTTGAGCTGTAAATAAATCATCGCATTCCACAAAAATATTTGCAATTTTGGGAATATAAAAGTTTGATCGCTCAAGCTTCAATTTATTACTCAAAAGTTCAAACTTTCAAAGATTTAAGTGGATTTACGATATTTGTATGGCACACAAAATACGCCGCCTTATGTTTGAGCTTGCAGATAATGGCGTGAGCATCTGGTGTTGGTGTTGTCGACATAGTACGTGGTAAATTTACTGAGCCACCAATGATGAGAGACGCTCACACAGCCAAAGCCAAAAACCAACATTCTAGGACGCATCGCATCGCTGATTTTTGAATGAGAAACAAGCTTCACTTACCTGGACGTTACACTATAAAGAGTTTGCTTTCAAATTGCCAATACACTCACACTTTTTTACTAATACAGCTGATCACGGGCAGTCTGTTCCAATACTTCAGGATTCAGTCAGAAAGTTATTAATGAAAATATTATAAATGTGTGTACGGGAACGAGGTGAGAATTTTATTTTTACTTGTATTGCTACCAAAAAAAAACAAAGAAAAAATTTAGTTTAAGAGTTGTAAATTATAACTTATTTCTTCAATGATTTTTAGCATTAAAAAGTGTCAACTGATTGGTTCTGGTTTTAATTTTCCTCGTTTGGCAGTTAATCTTGTAGTTTCTTCCTTCGCAGTCTCGATGATGCCTACGCATACCCAGTTATTAGAGCTGGCTATGGTTTAACTATTCTTCCTCATCTCCATTCCTTAGGTGGTAGGTAGTTGTCCTTTACTACGACTAGATCTCCTGGTTTAGAATCTGGAAAAAATGTGGTAGATCTCAGTTTTAAGATAGCTTATTTTTTTTCTGTATTACAAAACCGAAAATATAATGAGTATTTATAGTCTCGGACAAATTTGTAGGGTCGCAACTATTTGCCTTTTGGTTTTGTTTTTAATGTTAATATATTAATATTTTTATCACACGTAACAGCTCTCTAATAAAAAAAAATTTTCAGCTAAAAGTGTCAGCCTTTTCATGTATTTTCTTCAACTGCATGTACAAACAGATTTATACTTAATAAGTTTTTTTTTTTGTAAAAAACTTCCAAAGTACAATGGTACATTATTACCTGCTCCTGGCATTATTTTATGATACTTAAAAAAAAATAATAATAAAAATAATTAGAACGGTGAAGTTTTTACCTGAGAATTGTTTGCTTATCAGGAAGCTCACCCCCCACCTACCTTCTCCTCAAGTTTGGCATGCTACTTCTTGAACCCCCTGTATTTGTATGTATTTCTTATTTTTTTTTTTTAATATTCCGTTGCTAATTAGCAGTTGTTCGAAATATGAATACACATTAAAATTTTCCATGAAATGAAACCAGCAAAAATGTTAGCAGCAACGCTTAAACCAGTTTCTGCAAAATGCAAGGCAATAAACAATAATACATAACAGGTTTATTGAGGTTTTCTTCAAACTCATTACCAACAACAATGACTTCTGACTGCTTGCGACCACGTTGTGATGCAAAATTATATTCATACGAAAATTGCATTCACCTGGAATTGGATTCGCAGCTCAATGAGCTCTCCTCTACATATTTATGTATGTTAGTATTTCTGAAATCCGATCAATTAATATAGAAACGTAATTGATCTTACCATAAACGTCAACGAAAGTACTGTATATTGGAAATATTCAATTCAATTACGCGCGAATTAAAATGACCGCGTTCATTCCTTGTAGTAAAATTTAGAGACAGTCTGACAAAGCGCTTCACTTACGTGGCAGTTGTGAGTTTTCAAATTTAATGAATTTAATTTGTTGCGTGTAGCTTACAATATTTTTCTTTTTTTTTTAATAAAATATGTATGTACAACAATGGAATCTGTAACAGAAAATAAAAAACAAAAAAATATCCAAAAATCTAATCTTAAAAACGGGGTCTTATAAAAAAAAAACTGCCCAAAATGGAACCTGTTAAAATCCAATGCAAAGTAAAGCAGTGGGCAACAATTGCCACCGCCAATGACACATCGCCGTGTAAAACTGGACATTTGAAGGATTGCTTGGGTATTGAGCTCGAACTAGTACTGTCGGCAAAAGGTCTAGTTCTACGTTACTTCTCAGCCAGGCAAATTTTCTGCCGGGTATGTATGTACACTTACATAAACATACTAAGATGTGAACAGTCAAATACGTGAGTAATAAATTTTTGTATGAAAATATTATTTTTAAATACAAACATTTTTAAACGATAATCAAACATAAAGTATTCATTTTTACTATGCGTTACTTCCTTCAGTGTAGAAGGAATTGTTCTATTAAATATGAACTCGTCTGCATCTGCAAGACTATTATACTGATTGGCAGCTTTATCCGCACATGGAGCAACAATTAAAGAAATAAAACCAATGAATCGTATTTTGTATGGAAGTAAAGTCTGTATATTAAATGAGCTGCACAAATTGATGAACTCCACTTTCACTCCACATCACTAGGCATAGTAATAATTTATAATACTCACAATCTGTATAAACTGTAAACTAAATGCGTGCGAAATTATTTTTACTCCCTATAGTCATATAATATTATGTGAATTCTGTCACAATCCTTCGAAGATTGAAAATTTCCGTGAATGTCTAGTAAAGTGTTGTTGGTTAAGACATGACGTAACTTCAATGAGATTTTCGTTATGTCTGATCTTCGTAGAAATTAAGTCTGAAATAACTTCTACGGTCCCATGGAAGTTATGTCGCCCGCAAGTAGCTCTGCAGTATGTGTGCCAATTCCCGGAGAAACGCTTGTTTCAGAAGATTGAAACTCTGGCAATTTTTAGAGCGGACTTTACTCTTTAAAATACTCCAGACACCAAAGCGGGTTTTCATCTGAACATTCTTTGGGTCGAAGAAATTAATGTTGGAATGTTGTTTATTTGCTTTCTTTGTTTTCTTTGTCGACCTACTGCTTCATAGTTGCCTATAAAACAAATTCCCGATGTATGTACCTGCGCATTTGCACATTTTGACGCCACAGAGAGCGTCCCTCAGCTGTTAAGGTGACCGAAACCATCCCCATCGGCGTTGTGGTGGCCATTCGAATGTTCGAACGTTCGAGTAAGTAAGCTTGGTAGCACATAACAGTATCTGTCTAGCGAAATGCACATATGGGTATTTCTAAACTGGCGTTACCTGACAGTCGTATGACAAAATATTAAAAAAAAAATTGAAAAAGTAAATAAAAATTTTAAAAA
>NW_016157854.1:0-43567 GCF_001687245.7 Rhagoletis zephyria | reverse complement strand
TGGGCTAAAAAACTGCATACCCAAACATTTTCTAAAGATTCAAATTAAAAAGTTGAAATTTTAATGAAAATTTGTTAAATTTTCCTAAATTTTCTATAAAGTTTGAAACTGTGAATAATATGGGCTTGGTTAAAGCTTGGACAATATTTTTATAGAAAAATAACAAAAAAAAATTTAACACGAAAACTATTACGAACATTAAAAAAAAAACTCAACACGTTGTCATTTGTTTGAGTAATTAAATGTTATACAAAATTACATTTCTGTGAATTCAAAATTCAGCTTCATAATTATACGTTTAAATGCACTGCAGTGAAAAGTCAAACTAATCATAAAAAATGCTAGTTCAACAAGTGGTATGAAATAAAGTGGTAACCTGCGGCTGGTTCGAATCTGCTTGGAGGTGGTTAAGCTTTTACAAAATACATTTTTGTAATTTAAACATAAAATGCAAAAATGTTAATTTATTTTCATTTGGAAATATAAACTTCCGCAGTCCGAGTATTTGAATCATGGATTCCTAGAAAGGCACACTTGTGTTTTGCGCTATCGGCCATTGCAACTGTTGAAGCGGTATGAGCTGATGCATAGCCGGACAAATGACATTTCGCATGACTTCGCCATTGGAAGACGAAACAGTTGAGCTGAAAAGCTAACTGGTAGAATTCTAGTTAACAACTACTATAGCTTTCTCTGTAGAGTGGCAGCTCAATTGGGCACATTTCATTTAAAATATAGCATTAACAATGAAACCACAAAATTCACTGTAATTTTAATTTCATCATTGCATGAATAATTAATAAATTTCTCATTATCTGTGCATACACAATTTTAATTGCAAATATTCCCCAAAGTTTGACATTAACAAATACACTTCCGAATTAATTTAATAAATTTATATGTAGTATGTACATACATACATATGCACGTATGTATGCATGTATGTATATTTCTGCCAGTCTTTAAGTTTGTTCAAACACAAAGTGTCACGAATCCTTTTAAGAGCACGCAGTTAATGTACATAAACACACATTCAGGCATACATAAATGAATTTACTTGTATATACATATGTACATACATGCTAAGTGAAGGCGCAACCATTGGCAAGCGTCATCACTTCTGCCTGTTGCTATTGTTTGCGATCCATCCAAGAATGCCATTTACCTTCCTTCATTTTTGTTCAGAACGCAGTTGGCTCATTGCATCAATCATTGCTGGCAAATTTTCGTCTTCCAATTTTATTTGTGTACGTACTTGCTCACTGTTGCCGGATACGATTTACCGCTCTCACTTTTGTTTACTTCCATTGCTTGCAATTATTCAACGGCAGAGAATCCAGCAGTAAACATTTCGTAAGTGCCAATAACAGTGCTTTCATTAAAGGTAGCAGCCAAACTGGAAATCAAGCATCTGCCCAAGTTGAATGGACACATACTTATTTACCTTCTTTCAATGTTTTTTTTTTCATTCTCACGAAAGAAATTTTACAAGCGATGACGGAAAATCGTTCCACTTTACATCACACTCCAACCCTTCCCGGAAACAAATTTCCGTAATCCCAAAAATCAACCAAAACCAGTATAGATAAATAACATTTATTTTGTGGGTGGTTAACCCTTCACGTGGGCTCCTACGTTGCATATTTCTTGATTTTCTTCTATTGCTACAAATAGGCCTCTGTAAAGATGCATGTAATGCGCAGGGAACGGATTTTATCGAAATTGCCTTTTTTTCTGCTGAAGAGTTAAGAGCATATTCGATTTTTTTAAATATTTGTCGTTTTTTGCCTATTGTACCTTTAAAAAAGTGATTATAGCGAGGAAAAAGCCCTCATTCCTGATAATATAAAAGTTTCAAACGTTCCATATTTTAATTGGGCGCCACTTGTATCAACTCACATCAAGCGCACATTTAGTATATTCAAGGCTGTGTTAAAGCCTGTTCTGTTACAAAAAAAAAAAATCAAGTTGATAATGAAGAAAATCGATGGATAAATAAAGAAGTAATAAGTGGTCATATGAAAATGCGCAAAGACTTTTTGTATGAAAAATTAGCAGGAAATAATGTTACGCATACGCCATGTACACCTGAATATTATCTCGAAAACTTATCCTTAGAATAAAAAATTAACTCTATTTTCGGAATCAGCAAGCAATTCTATATAAGATTTGGATATGCAGTGACGTTCGTTGAACTTTTTTCCTGTAAGCCAGTGTTATTTTTAAGCTTTTATCTTTTTTTGCTACTTCTAGTGCCTTTTCCAGCCTATTTTGTTATTTTATTTTAACTTTTTTATAGGTTTTTAGTACCTAAAAATCCGTTCCCCGGTAATGTGAATGTGTCACTCTTATATGAATTATTTAAGAGTTGTGTATGATCCCAGTTGTGAGCCAGCACTTTGTGCCAATATAAAAATAATAAAGATTGGAAATTTATATCAAAACTTGTTAAAACAGAAATTTAAAATAATTAGGAAACAAAAAAATTAACAAAATTTGGCAGCAGATGCTGCTATAAAATGCATGTTGTAATGTATATATGCACCTATCTATGTATGTCTGTATGATATCACAGCCACACAAAAAAAAATTTGTGTTCTGACCCAAAGGTCTCACTATGTGTACTTTATGTTTTTGGGGTCGCTGAATCCGAATCCGAGGTCCATTTAACCCCATCAGTTCAGAAACCCCAGAAAACCAATATGGCGGACACCTTTTGGAAAAATTCATCGGATTCGCTTGAAAATCGTTACTCAGGGGTTTTGGGAGTCACCGATTACGAATTTGATGTCAGTTTTCGAAAATTCAAAATGGCCTCGAATTCGGGTTCAGCGAAACCTAAAACCCCTGAGTAACGATTTTCAAGCGAATCCGACGAAATGAGTCACTTAGGAGTCCTAGTTCGGATTTTTCACCCTTATAATGAGCTCGTTTAAGGGTCCAAGATATACGGGCCTCAATATAATTAATTTTGGATTATTTTTAGTCTCTTCCATGGCTCTTATTGAGTTAATTTAGAGCTCCTTTGAGGCTCTTATATGACACGACCTCATATACGGCTAATTTCAGAGTCAAATACAAATACATGGCAAATACATAAGTATGTACATACATATACTTACAACTTTTTTCTAATTCAATGTTGTTTATTTTATTTTATAATTAAGTGCCGAACGCATTCAAAACGACGAGCTGTAAATAGAAAATTATTTTGGCGGCGACAGAGCTACGCTACGAATGTGATTGTGGCCAGATTAGATCTTTAAGGTTCTTCCTCTTCTTTTATGTCAAACTCATATAAATTAATGATGTCGCTGCCGCGTCCAAAATATGCATGTCGCCATCGACAAAACGTTTAGATAATGAAGATAACAAATTGGAAGCTGTAGTCTGTAGCTCATCGTTATCAATATGTTTAGTACTTTATTCTTGTTATTTTTTTCTGTTGTCGACGCAAAGTACCAGCTTACGTACGTAGGAGTCATTTCGGACTCATATATGTATTCTGAACACTCAGCATATGTTTGCAGGGTTACGAGTACTATTTTTTTAATGAATGTAACTATGTAAATGTACATTACGTATGCTTCATAGGATTTTTTTGAATTATTTAATGGTTTTTAAGTGGTCCATCATTCAATTAATTCAGTTTAAGTACTTATCATAAAAAGCACTTCCGCGTTGATGCCAACTCATAGTCACAAAATATTGAAATATATACGCACTGCATACTAAGTTATTTACAAACACAGCTTTTGCAATTTAAAACTCAATTAGTTTTTCTTCACAGAAAATGCAGCCATCAGCGCAAAATTGCTTTCGCTTTTTTTTTAATATATTCGTATATTTATGTAGTACACTTATGTATGTACATGTGACATATGTATGTATTTATTTAATTCCTTACAGGGTCGTCACTAATAAAAAGGGTAATTAAAAACACTTTTTCACTTCCGTTTAGGTAGTAAATTTGGAAAACCGATTCTCTCGCTAAAATTAAATACGTTTTTAATAGTTTCCGAAATTCATTTTTTTTAATTCAGCATTTCAGAATGAAAATGGTTTGCACAATGTTTAAACGTGGTAAACGATTTCGTCGCCCATGAGCATGGGAGCATGAGCAATTCGGTCCAACGGAGCAGTTGATCCAATGGCATTATTCCGAGTTGCCCCAGCCGCGAGATCGTTGGTTTGAATGCCACCGCCAGAAATTTTTAATTTTTGTGTGTCGCTAAATTATTACTTAAATTTGTTTAATGGCATGATATTTGTTGGGGACATTTTTAAGAAAAATTGAAGTCTAAAGAAATAAATTAACTGGAAATGATAATATGAAATAAAATGAAACAAAGGAAAAAAGTTAATTAAGAAATAAAATAAATAAAATAATAATAAGCAATGTTAAAAAAATTAAGGCAACGGCTAAATTTTTTTTGGAGTTATTTCTTTCTATTTAAGTAATATTTATTCGATATCGGACCATAAATTCGGGGTTTTAAAATACCTCGACATCTGCGCCACCTAGCGGATTAATTCATTTTTCATATTGCACTGTCGTAGGGTTCTGAGCCAAGTTTGAAATTTCAAGTCGCTTACTAATCGGGAAGTTGGTGAAACTTATTGAAAGCTTATAAAAAATAACAACAAGTAATTTTCAAGCAAAAAACACAACCGAATTGAATTCTCATATAAAAATTTAGGAGTACCATTAATTTCTTCATGTTCAAATGATCGGATTTGAACGAAATTAGTACAGGGCCACCCTTGAGGTATTCAAAAGTTACACGGAAACATCATAAAAAAAAAATATTCTGACGAATTGATAACCTCCTATTTTTCAAAGTCGGGTAAAATTTAAAAAAATTTTAAAAATTATGGATTCACTTAACTCTCACCACCAAACTCGCTTGCTTTGTTTGCTTACTTCTTTACTTCCTTTATTTCTCATTAACAACGGACAACAGCACGCAGTTTTTTTTTCAATGTTGTAATCAGAAATGTCCCTGATCCGCAATAACTTTGAGAATTAACGCTGTTGCTGAATACGGATCAACTGCAGTTAATTCCCGAGATAGTTCCCAATTAACGAGTTCATCCGCACCAACGCTGGCGTCTGTGTACGCTTTTAGACCCGAATAAGTATTATTTACAAAGCATTGAAGATTACAGATTTTTGACAAGATTAAGCCTGAGCTACACTGAATATAAAATATTTAGGAAAGTATTCGACGCTTTCGATTTCTTCTTCGTCTAAGTAGCTACAGAAGTTGCTTGTTGGAAACCCCATTACGTAGTGTCCAGTAATGATGAGGATAGCTAAGGTGCTATACCTATCTGCTAGGTAGAAGAAGTTTGCTATGTAAACTAGGAACTCTATAATACATATCTAAATAGAATTTGGGGCTGTTATCTTTATATTTAGACTTTATGCCAAAATATTAAATTTTTTCCCACAATGCATGGCAATTCATGGCCGAATTTGGGTTTTTTTTAGTTATTTTTTCGGTTGTTATGATATTAATTTGCGGTTCTTCTGGAACAATTTTCGGGTCTTTTGGAAACTAGTTTCGGTATTTCCGTAACCGTTTTCCTCGATCTTTTGGAATCTACATAGTAACGGTTTCTTGCCTTTAGTTTACCGTAAAGGTCCACAGTGAGTGCATTTGAGGGTAGCAATCTCCATGATGTGCGATACGTGCCACGCTTTGTACTTTTGTGAGTCAATGCCGTCCACCAGACCGAAACCGGATAGGACGAAGTACCTGCGTGTTATCTGATTTACTTATTTGCTTTAAGGCCCCATTTTTACCAACTGCAGATTTGCATTGATATAGTAATGAAGGCAGTGATGGATCTTTCTTCCTCAGTACCCACCACTAACCCCGTCCGCTACGGCAAACGAATGATGCTGACCTCAACGCTTACATACAAATGCAGCTATTGGCAAGATTTGTGATCATCTTTTCGTTGCATATGTTATAATAAATACCCACACAACACACCAATCTCCGGTACTATAGTTGTAAAGCCAAGCTGGCCAAGTGGCCTACAAACTCCATCTGCTGAGTAAAGTATTTAAAACAAAAAGCGTATTCCTTTTGAAAGAAAATTGTTTCTTTTCGCTCTGTAAATATGAACTGAAGGAGAAAAGTTCGAAATATTTTCAATGTGAGTATGTGGGCACACGAGTTCTACTTAAATGGGTTTACCTATAAATGCATTGAAAAATATGTGCATATTTTTGTAACAGCGCGCGCATATTTTCATTGGAATAAAAATGATGCAAGTTTTAAGTCTCTGACTACTGAAAGGCTATAGAAAGTTTTAAATTTACTTTTCCACTACAGCCAACACAGCTCAAAAAAAACATAAATATGTAAGTATGGCAGTGAAGAGGCTAAAACATGGATATATGAAGCAAAAGTTTGTAAATATTGTCTTCTCTTTCAACTTAGTATTTATGCTTTAGTAAATCCAAAAGAAAAAGATTTTCAATTCGCCGGAATATGTTTTTGTGTACCAAAATATATTAGTTTGGCTACGTAAATCGATTCCAATGAGCCTTCAGGTATAGTCTCAAATTTGACCCCGATTTTTCATATTTTTCGAAAATAACTTCTTTGATTATTAAGCAATCTGGATAATCCCTTTGTAATAGACATGCAAAATATTTGCCCATTTGCCCGTTAAATTTAAATCGAAAATATTTTCAGTACAATTTAGAATTTCTACATTGAGAATGCAAATATTTGGCATGTGAATAAATGTGCGTTTTTACATAAAAATTTTATACTTTTAACTATCGATACACATATACATACGTATGCACATATACATACATCTTAGTATTATTATGGCAGTAGTTTTTATCCATATTTAAACCAAATTAGAATGGGACCACCTGTGAGGTACCACCTTTCCTTTAAAAAAAGAATTTCAGAGATCGGTTAACGTGAAAATTCCGAAATGTTCCGAAAAAAACTTGATGGTCTCGAAAAATCCGGAATAATTACGAAAATCCCAAAAGCTCCTGGGAAAATCAAGATAAGTCAGGAAAAACTACGAAAAAAAAACAATACGGGAAAACCTCGAAACGTGCCTGGAAAATACCAAAAGACCCCAAAAAATCACAAGAAACCCGAGCGGTCCCTAAAATTATAACACAAAGAATTCAGTAAGAGAAAATTACGAAAGTTATCTAAAAGTCCAAAAATGCAAATCATGAAGAACACTAAAAATTGCGTAAAAAACCCTTAACGGTCTGGAAAAAATCTCGAAAAAAACTCCAGAAAACCGCGAAAAGCTTTAAAAGAGCGGCAAAGAACTAACAGTAAAACTTTGTTTTTATTTTTGCTTTAAAAAGTTTAATGCGCAAATTAAATGGTTTTTTAAATATTTTTAATGTCATTCTACACTGAGAGAGAATTCCAATGGTATGTTTTTTATTTCTTATTTTAAAGTCTAAAAATTCCTTACACCTGCCTAGCTTTAAAAGAACATTTTTATTTGAATTTTTGCTTAAAAATTTACGTTTCGAAATTGTTCCACTCTCTATTTTGAGTGTAAGTACAAGCTATCGTTGCTTTGCTTGTTTAAGTTCGGTCAATTTTTCCTTTGTGGCTACAGTTAAACTCCAACACCACATTCGCGCACACACACACACATATCTGCACATTCATGAATAATTAAGACCGATGATGTTTAACATATGTCAGCGTACTTAAATATTTATATTCATATTCGCACGCGCATTGCAAAAATCACCGCAAAGTATTTACAAGTAAGCAAATAAATCAACGAAACAAACGAAACAGCAAGGGCAAAGTGTGCATACCTGTGAGCGGGGCAGAAACTTTCTAGACAATGCGCGCGATTGCGTGTACGAATACAACTTTTTTGACAATGACAAGAATGTCAATATTTCTTTTTCGCTGCTAACGTTCTTCCATTACAAGTGTTTTTTCGTATTTCAAATAAAAACAGTGGTTTTATGGCGAATAAATAATGAATATTTTAATAAAAAATTATCAAGAAAATATAATGAAAAGTAAACCAAACGTAAAACCAAGTAAATCTAATGCTGATAAGAGGGTTTTGTTTAACTTTACAAACAAAGAATTCAAAAAAAAAAATAAAAATAAACGCCACATGCACTGTTGCACTCACACCGCGTCCTAATCAAAGTCAAACGCCAGGGCGTATACGCGATATTATAATGACTTCTTGGAACATTGCTGGAAATTCAGTAAAAAAACAAGTCCTTTATATATGTAGACCAGTAAGCTGCAAATTACGAGCAGCTGGAGCTCTGCACTCCTGCATTGACAATTTCTCATACACACTTACATATGTATGTATGTATACATGGCGTGACAAAAATATATTTCGCTATTCGTATACTCATTGACATTGCTGACAAAGTGTTTGACATCGTGGCAGATGCAATTGAGTCTTTGCTAGTGAGTGAGAGTTATATGGCAGACACACTTCACCCACACATGAATCATTGTAAGAATTCCTATTAAATGAAAATTCAACAATTCGTCAATTTTCTCAGAGCCAATGTAACAAACATATGAAATGCAATTTGTAAATGCGCCTACATACATATATGTATATGTACACATGTATGTATGTATGTACATACGCACAAAAATAAAGCAATTTTCAAAATTATGCTACCAACGAGTGGAAATTTATTCCAAATGATGTTTTTCCAGAAAAATATTTTTGCGAAATTTCATGATGACTGCTGCTAGAATTTTCTCCGAATTCACTCCGGCAAGGCAAATTGCGAAATGCGAATGTTAATGTGTTATGTGTTATGTGTTAGCAGAGGTCAATGACACAAAAAAAAATGGATAATAACGAATTCTTCCACGTGGAGCTATGATGACTTAGAGCAACATTAGCACATTTGAGGTTTTGCATTGCATCTTCAATAGAGCAGTGAAGTGAGTGTAGAAAAAATTATGCATAAATATTTTCTCAAATTGAGTTGACGTCGAATTTCTTATTGAATTTTGTGTGATCGCTTAAATAAGTTTTATGCTTTGAGCATTATTTTGTTAGTATTTAACCTTAATTACTTTTTTCTTAAAAATGTACTTTGTTCGTTGTCAAGGAAATTGTGTAAATCCAGGTTTTTCAAAGTTTGTGCAATATTTGAAAAAAAAGCTCAACAAACTTTCGCAAAAATTTCGATGTCTTTAATTAGATTTCTTAGAAATATATTAAGTATGCAGTTTTGTAGCCCATACTACTTTCGAATTTTTTTTTTGTGTTGAAGGTGTTGCTCATATTTTCCATATAAAAAACTCATCGAACATAATTCGTATGGAAGAAAATGACTGGCATTGTCAACAAAAAAATGCCCAAAAATCAACGAAAGGCCCTAGGTACTTCAAATTTGCACTAATGGGCTAAAACTGCATACTCAATATCTTTATAAGAAACCGAATTAAAAACATCGAAATTTTTGCCCAAGTTTGTGGGTTTCTCTTATCAAATTTGGCACAAAGTTTGAAATTTGGATTGATAAGGTTTTTATTAAAGACTTAAATTTAAGAACATAGCAAGAAACACAAAAAAAAACAGAACAAAAAATTGTATAACAGCGCTTAAAGATTTGCATGCCTATTGTATAATTTTTTAATATCAGAAAGCAGAAAATTCGCGAGTTACTATTTTTTTTTTTAATTCTCATTTTCGTTGTTGGTGTTCCCGACAGGGTAGGCGTGTGATGTAATGTGGAACGATTTTCCGTCATCCCTTGTCAAATTTGGTTTGGAGACAAACCGGTTTCGGCGTTGTGCCATCAGTGTCATTTTTTTTTAACTCTTACATAACCACCAAAGTTTCGACAACTCCAAGTAGTTTTCGGTGTTAATACCGAATCTCAGGGGGCTAATAGTTGTGTTTAATGAGACTGAGAAAAGTGCAGAACAGCACGGGTTAGAGCAGGATAGAACAGCTGTCAATAAAGGAAACGTCAATAAACGAAACTCTGATCAAAAATCTCATGAAAAAATCCTCATGAAACACAATTTTGTGAGATATCTTAAACACAACTTATATGCACATATTCAACTACTTTTAAAGCTTACAAATAAGCTTCCCGACAAGCTCGCCCGAATAAATAGGACAGACTTAAAGTAAATGCCTATCAAAAGCTTCTGCTGCAGATTAAGTTTGTCTACAACTTTTCGTAGAACAGCAAATACTGAGCTGTCTCGAGGCATTGCGGTTTATTGGGACCAAATATATTTGTTCCTTTTGTTTTTTGTTTGTGGATTAGAATATCGCGATGTTAAGGCAGCCAGGACAAGAAAAATAACGAACTAATACACTCATATATTAGCTTTTTTATTGTTAATAGACTGACACGCATCTTTTGATGTAGTTTTTTTACTTAGAATATTTTATTTGCCCCTTTGTATGCACACATTACATGTACAATTTAACATCTTCCAAAAAGGCGGCAAAAGTAGCAAAAATACCAAAAAAATATAGAAAGTTGACAGCGAAAACTATGTTTGAATTTAAGTTGTACGAAGGCAAAGCAATGAGAACATCTAACCATGCTATTAGTTACGATTATTTGATTTGATAGCCATCAAAAAAGTGAGATCTATGTACATATATGTATGTATATGTACGTGCGTACGTTCCCCCAAAGGAGTTTCCATTACTTCATCATAATAGCCGTGACACAAAAAGAATATAAAAATGAACTCATAATAAATAAAGTGACAGCGTGAAATTAATTGCACAGGGTCAGTGGGACAGCATGACGAAATTAAATTACATGAACTAAAATAAATATACATCCATACGTAGGCTATGACAAACGCAATAAAATCAATCAAGCAAAATATGGTAACCCAGATGATATGATGGAAGAAACGCACAACTAAATTAATAAAGTATAAATTATGATTCCTCAGGTCAATACGAACAAAATTTTTTTATGCGACATAATAGGTCTAAACTGAATTTCGAGGTTCCTGTATTTGATTTTTGTGGTGGTATTCGTGCATTGTGATTACTAGAAGAGTTTTCGAGATATAGCCAAATTTCGCTTTTTAGAACGGGTCCTCACCAGCGGAGGATCGAGCGTCGACGAGCCATGGCCAAAGCGGGACAGTGACATAGGTAAAGCACCACGCTTTCGATTTCCTCCTCATCGCGTCAGCTATGACAGTAATCGTTTGGCTGCAAACCCATCCTTGCAGTATGTGGTCCCATAAGGCAGTGCCCGGTGAGAACTCCAATAACATGGCGTAGCATTGATCGCTCCAAACGGAAGAGAGGGCGAGATCTACGTTTTATCTAACCTAGGCCAGATGTTTCTTGCTATCCTTCACGTAAGCTCCGCAAACCATGAAGTTATTTTGCAGCCAAAGTTTACAAGAAGATAGCGGAGTAGGATTCTTTTCCGAGCCAACTCGTCTGCAACACAGTTGCCCGATATGTTGAGTAGAGTAACTCCTTGCCAGCTCATTTAGAGTACGTCTACATTCTATGACAACCTTCGATGCAGATTTGTCACAATTAAGTGCTTTGATAGCTGCATGGCTATCAGAAAATATTAAATTGAGAATCGATCTAGCTATGTATTAGTTCAGCCTGAAAAACGCTACATAAACGCTGCCAGACGAAAACAGAGGCTAAGTGAGAGTTCTTGCGAGCATATAAATATCACACTTCCTTTCTCCAGATCTAACTTGGAGCCATCGGTATATATGGCTACTGAATCAGAGTAGGAGATCAGAACTGAATCCTCCTTCCATTCACCCTTTAAGGGGATCCGTGTTTGTAAATGATTCTTTAGTCCAGTAGGCGGGACTTAGGTATTTAAAGTGAATAAGTCACTTTCACACGTCCATGCTCCTCAACCACTTACTTTTGATTTAAATATAAAATAAGTAATTCCCAAAAATGTGCAACTAGTGTACGAAGTTATCCTAAAAATTATATTATGTGGCTATGTTCCTGAATAAATACTTAAGGCTGTTTAGGTGCGACAGTTATTATTTTACACGCTATGCATGTGCATGTAATCTTTAACATCTTATAAAAGGAACAGTCCAGCGCCTTCGTCTTGGTCTGCAGGCTGTATCGGAGATACAGCCGCTATATTTAAACGTAGAATACGTGGTATGGTTAAGAGCATATCCAAGTCAAAAACGAAATCACACACTAAGAATAGAAACAGATCCACATTAACTGCAATCAACATTTGTACGTATGTATGTATTTACATATGTACACACGCTGCGATTAGGTTATAAATAGCGCGCCTCTGTTTATCAAAAGCCGCATTACATACGCATACATACTTTTTGTCTCCTTCCCACACTTCCAACATATGCACGTGTTTGCAAAATGATGACGAGGTNGTGTAGTATATTCTCCTCTCATTTAAAAGTGCAACACATGAAAAATTAATACTAAACATTATATACATAAATGTACATTAGGGCAGAGTAATTTGTTCGGTGAAAATTTTTCAACAAATATGTATAGCAAAATCAAATGCTAACATTAATTCTAAGCAAAAATGACGAACAAACTATATACCAAAAATGACATTTGACCCTGCCAATTTTCAAAAGAATGCCGAATACCCGAATTTTTTTCCCCGGCTTTGTGAAGTAGTTTTTTAAATATGAAAAAACACAAAATTTTTTAAATGAAAAGCTAATTTCGTTCACTGATTTCTCTTTTAAAACTTGGTAGGCTCATATGTAANTTTATTGAATTAAATACATTTCTACTTCACAATTTAATACAAAGTATTTTAGTACTCTTCAAGTAACTTCACATGTATTTGCTTTGCTTTAGTACCACTTATTTATTTTTATATGCACATATATACTACACATTCTCCTCTCATTTAAAAGTGCAACACATGAAAAATTAATACTAAACATTATATACATAAATGTACATTAGGGCAGAGTAATTTGTTCGGAGAAAATTTTTCATCAAATATGTATAGCAAAATCAAATGCTAACATAAGTTCTAAGCAAAAACGATGAAGAAACTATATACCAAAAATGACATTTGACCCTGCCAATTTTCAAAAGAATGCCGAATACCCGATTTTTTTCCCCGGCTTTGTGAAGTAGTTTTTTAAATATGAAAAAACACAAAATTTTTTAAATGAAAAGCTAATTTCGTTCACTGATTTCTCTTTTAAAACTTGGTAGGCTCATATGTAATTTTTGGTATATAGTTTGTTCGCATTTTTGCTTAGAATCGAACGTAGATTTCGAATTGACATACACTTTTTTTGAAATTAAATTACTCCACCTTAATGTGTATACATAAATCCATAGTTTATTTTTCAGTCATAAGTGTGTGCATACTTCCGTGAAACATAATTATACATATATACATACATATGTATATATGTACCTACGTAGGTAGTACTACTCATATGCGCCATCAAGAGTGTAAAACAGTATAAGCAAGTGGTAGAAAAATTCTGCAACACACTGAAATACTTGAGTTTATCACTCAACTGTGTCATATAATATATTTTGCATGACATCCAACGATTTGTTGTACTAAGTGGCTTAAAAAATGCTTTTCATGAGCAAGAAGGCACAGAGAGACAGTAACAAATTATATCAAGTGACAAGTTGACCTTCTTAACTAAGCTTCTACGTAAGAATAGAATTTTACTGCGCTCTTAGAGTTAAAGCTTTGGCTTGAAGATATAAAACAACTTGCGCTAAATATTTCATTTTAATTTAATTTAAGCGTTTATTCATAGTCTACACCATTAAAGCTTACAGCTTACTTTGTTGAAAATACATACAAAGTAAGTTCAACTTAAACATATGTATTAAAATCAAGAANCTTTTGGTATATAGTTTGTTCGCCATTTTTTGCTTAGAATCGAACGTAGAGTTCGAATTGCCACACACGAAATTAAATTACTTCACTCTAATGTACATACATAAATTCACAGTTTATTTTTCAGTCATAAGTGTGTGCATACTTCCGTGAAACATAATTATACATATATACATACATACATATATATGTACCTACGTAGGAAGTACTACTCATAGCATGCGCCATCAAGAGTGTAAAACAGTATAAGCAAGTGCTGGAAAAATTCTGCAACGCACTGAAATACTTGAGTTTATCACTCAACTGTGTCATATAATATATTTTGCATGACATCCAACGATTTGTTGTACTAAGTGGCTTAGAAAATGCTTTTCATGAGCAAGAAGGCACAGAGAGACAGTAACAAATTATATCAAGTGACAAGTTGACCTTAGAGTTAAAGCTTTGGCTTGAAGATATAAAACAACTTGCGCTAAATATTTCATTTTAATTTAATTTAAGCATTTATTTATAGTCTACAGCATTAAAGCTTACAGCTTACTTTGTTGCAAATACATACAAAGTAAGTTCAACTTAAACATATGTATTAAAATCAAGAATGCTGGCTCTGATCGAAAAACAACAAAAATCAAGTAATAATTATTTCCATTGAGCAATAAAAAACTACATTCCAATTATTGTTATTATATTTTAATTATTTTACTTATAATGATTAGGGTCCCTGATGACAACACTTAGGTTATATTTTTTTTGTTGATGAACTTGCAAAGCTTTTATTCCCTCTTCTAGACCAAACTAAAATTTTAGCTCTGATATTTGAACCAGCAGCTTTTCGGACATCTTATCTGGCCATTTCTTCAGGAAGTTACCTCTGTTTTCTGTATACGAAAAAATATAATAATTATTTAACAAGCATAACTTTCAAAAATAATAAACTCTAACGCATTTGATAACATCACATCAAACCAATTGATTAATTTAAGTTACGCCACTGACACATAAAAACAATTATCACATTTTTCATCACGCAGCTCCATAATCTTCAATTAAATATTAATCAAATGCAGCTCATTGTATTTATCAATTGAATCGTAAAACGTGCGTTCATCACAAAATGAGTAGGTAGTTCAACATAAAACAGAAAATAATTAATTGATAAATAATAATCGAACAAAGAGGAATAGGTGAAAAAAATTTCAATTTCTGACGAAAAAGTGTCGATTGAGGTGATTATGGTTAATGATNACTACATTCTAATTATTGTTAGTATATTCTAATTATTTTACTTATAATGATTAGGGTCCCTGATAACAACACTTAGGTTATATTTTTTTTGTTGATGAACTTGCAAAGCTTTTATTCCCTCTTCTAGACCAAACTAAAATTTTAGCTTGGACATCTGAACCAGCAGCTTTTCGGACGTCTTATCTGTCCATTTCTTCAGTAAGTTACCTCTGTTTTCTGTATACGAAAAAAAAATATAATTATTTAACAAGCATAACTTTCAAAAATAATAAACTTTAACGCATTTGATAACATCACATCAAACCAATTGATTAATTTCAGTTACGCCACTGACACACAAAAACAATTATCACATTTTTCATCACACAGCTCCATAATCTTCAATTAAATATTAATCAAAAATGCAGCTTATTGTATTTATCAATTGAATCGTAAAACGTGCGTTCATCACAAAATGAATAGGTAGTTCAACAGAAAACAGAAAATAATTAATTCATAAATAATAATCGAACAAAGAGGAATAGGTGAATAAAGTTTCAATTTCTGACGAAAAAGTGTCGATTGAGGTGATTATGGTTAATGATATGAAAAATTACATATGAACGCTTAAGCTTATTAACGGGTCATTACTATTCATTAATGAATTACTGCTTTAATATGTTTATGAATAAGTGTACATATATTTACTAAGAAATAAAACAAATGTAACTAAAATAAATAAATATGTGCCTATGACAGCTGGCGACATAAATAAATAGAACGTGGAAGAGCTTTGAAAGGATTTGCCTGTGGCTCATTTACCTCTTCGGTAATTTAATTATCTATTTTCTTTATCAGAAATGCATTTATAATTTATATGGTACATACATTGGGGCAGATCGGTTCACTTATAAATAAAGTTAAAAAGCTACCACTGATTTGAAAACTTGGGTGTGGCGTTTATATGGAATAGATAAAACAATTTGTAAAACGAAATGAAAATAGCTGTGGCATTTGATACCTGACATTATAAACGATATGTTTATTGTTCTAAAATGCTCATATCCAAGCGAAAATAACATTGATGAAGGCTTGTACTGAAAATCGTACGCTCATAGTGATCGACGTCGTCAATGATGTACTGATGACTTGGGGCTCATCGTGAGCGGAAAGTTACTGCACATTGTATGTATGAACTTTAGTAAGTAGCATCTCCAAACACATCCTTCCAAGGAGTAAATGGCAGAGATAAAGCCTTTGTCAAGGAGACCCACCAAACATACTTTTGGCATTGTAGGTTGATGAATTGGAGGAATTTATCTCAGCAAATGCGCTGCCGTTCCAAGATAAGACTTAAAACTTCTAAATATTTGTATGCTCGTACTGCCAGCGGAGCTTTGTTTTGATCACATAGCCTTTCATCTAGCAACTTCATGTGGTTGTGGTTGTAATTAGCGTTTCAGAAAATTATATTATGGAGTAAGATATTGGGCAATATAGCAGAACAAATTTATATGTGAGCCCCTATACTACCAGCTAACCTGTAGCCCTTTAAATAAAATTTATATATAAAAAAAAATCACGACTTTAATAGCAAATACTCACTCTGGCGATGAACGATACCTTAGACTGGAATGTAGCGTTTATTTTGAGCCTTACAACAACATATGACCATTTTAATTTATTATCTCTCGCATTTATCTAATCTCCATTTATTTGATAGCTAATCGCTTAAATCTTCTCAATTTCTAATCATTATTTTTCTGCTTTTACAGTTCACTGTTGATGGCGCCAACATTTCGCATTCCACACTAAGGTAACTTATCATTGTTTACCATCAAGATTTTATGCATAATTTAATTTCGAATTATAACTGGTCAAACCCCCCCTAAAGCAGCACTAGACAAAAGAAACTTAATTTGTTATAAAAGCGTAAACCAATCGCTCCATCAGATATCAACAAAGCCTTGCCGAACTGGTTTTGTTTTACTATTTTGCTGGCGCTGTTGGGTGTTTGTTTTGTTGGGGAATTCCGAAAATCAATACATACCTGAAATTTTATAGCACCTTATAAAATTAATAGCGAGCACTTAATTTAGCTACGTCAAAGTGGGTTAAAATCGAAAAGTGGGAGTTATTAATTTATTGAATAATATGTGCGATAGAAATATCTTTGCTGTCAAACCCAGTTCAAGGCCAAACTTTTTTAGTAAACAAAGATAATTTTTACTCCAAAATTGTTTGTTTTCTACCCAGAAAGACAATAACAAAAGCCCGGTTTTAGCTCAGCAGTATCCTCCTGTTGCCGATTTGGCAACACAGTAGTTCCAGCTTTCAGTTGTTTAGTAGCTCTCTAAGCAGTTTTTATACAAAAAGATAGCGCTTCTGCTTTCCAAAATAGAAATAACAAGTTGTGATTATGTTTAATAAGCATTTAGCCTTGGTTTAATAATCATTTTGATATAATATTAATATTCTCCGCCCATATGATAAACATATCAATGCCGAAATCACTAAAAATATTCATAATGGTACTCAATGATGTATCGATAAATATCGATCAAAATATTTAAATCTGTTATAAGAGGGTCACGAATCCTCGCTGTTTTACAAGACGAAAAGTTTTCTCGTCATTCCATCCGGTCCAGGGGACATGAAATTCTTGAAAGAGTCAATTGCGCAGAGCAGTTGGCGCCTCTGCAGTAGTTCACCGGAGGAGGTAAGGCAGTCGCCCCTTCCAACCAACACCGTTGGGCTCACACGGTGCAGAATTTTCTGGGAAATGAGTGTCAAGGAGTAGCTGAAGCGATTCCTCTCCACTGATCGCCCAGTTGCCCTCTTCGTGCCCCAAGTATCCCAAGGGTGCGGGATTCCTCGCAAGAAATTGCCTAAATCGAGATTATTCATTACAACCTTCTACGGATTCGCAGAAATTTCTCTATGACTCGCTTTTGGCCTCTTTTATCTCGAACTTACAGATGCCCAGTGCAATCTTATAGAGTTCCCAGTCGGAATGTTGTCCAGCTCTTCCTGGCTTTATTGAAAAAGCACCTACTTGACGCCCTGGGCTCTGAGAGTTCTATCGTTCGCCATTTTGGTCGTACTTTGCCCCGGGCTTACTCAGCGGGCATGAACTTTCGATGGCACTCTTACAAGCTGATTTAAACTTCTCCACCATAACATCAGTCGAACCTTCGGTGCTTAATCTCTACTGAGGGCCTCTGGGAGTAGTTTCAGCAGTTTTTTGCTATAGAGATCCCAGTTGGTTCTCCTAAGATTCCTAAAGGGGATACTCTGATACTGAATATACCTATGGTCCGAAAACGAGTGATCATTAAGAACCCTCCAATCGGAAACGCGGGATATTACAGAAGACGAAGCTAGGATAAGGTTAAGGACCTCTTGTCTAGCCGCGGTCATAAAGGTCGGTTCGCTTCCTCTATTAGAAATACGTAGGTCCTCACTTAGAATATAATCAAAAAGCGACTCACCGCTTGCATTAATATCTGAGCTTTAAGATAGGAGAATTAGAAAAAGTTTTTTTTTTTTTGCGCCAACACGACTTCTTACCACGTACATATATGTGTATGTACACACATTTACCAATCCTCTTTCACAAATTGCCCTTTTTAACGCAGGACCAAGTAATTATCGATGTTTTAGACATACATAAAGTACTGTGTGTGTTTGGAAACTTTTTCTACAAGCATACAAGTTAGGGAAATTCTGCTAACGTTCACTGAAATTGCTAGCATTCACAGTTTCTCCGAATGGCCAGTGCCTTCGATTTTGTGGAAAATTTGATTGTCAATAGCAAACTAAACCAAACGACAACCATATATGCAATAACTACGAGATTCAAAAATCAAAAGCCTGCAAATACGGCAAAGCTCCAGGAAATTAGCGTAAAGACCACTGTAATGAAGTGAAATTCCTCTGAAAGTGTTGGCAATTGGCTGTGCGCTTCCAGGCAAAACTAGAAGTGGACTCATGATAATACAAATGGTTTTACCTGGAATATCAGATATTATCCGCAGTATATGAAAGGCAGTGGGAGCTAAAAGCATACAACATAAATAAGTAACAAATGAAATGTGTAGTCAGCCTATTTTGGGCAGTGTAAGGGACATGAAAGTAGACGTTGCATGTTATTAGGCGCGCCTGCTGTTCTTTTTGAATGTTTTGTCGTTCAAAATTAGCGATAGCTATTTTTTCTGCTGTCGTTGTTGGTATCTACAAACCGCTTGCACTTGTCAATGAATCTGCTTAAATACGTTAATGAATAAAAATGTAAAGGTACGTTTGAATAATAGTTTGCGTAAAGAATTTGCGAGGTGGCTCATAAGTTGTTGGCTCATAGTTTCTTCGAGATTACAGCTATAGCTCCGAGAGTTGTCTCATGATCGTGGCTATTAACCTTGAGAGTTTGTTGTCTCCTGATTACTACTCCTATTGAACAGTTTACCTACTAGTCTTCGGATAAGTCGGACTCGCCAGTCTTCCCGTTATACTATTTTGTATAAGAGGAGACCCAGACAAGTGAGATACTTATTGAAGTGCTATTTGGCTATCTTATAAAGTATTTCTTATAATAACGTAGTTCATGCATTAAATAAATTTTCGCTAAAATTCAACTTTTACTTCAACGGCTATTTAAAATATAAAAAAAAACTGCCGCTTTTTTCAAAAGTTCAAAAAATTTGGTTGTATTTTTATCTAAAAAAAAAAGCGGGGTCGACCTCATCTTATAGGATTTTTGATGCTGATTTGAAGTGCGTTTACAAAATTTGTCGAGAGCGTCCAATTTTTGAGAAAATTAAACTCTTAAAGTGTCGAAAAACGGCAAAATGTAGTTCTTCCAAAGAAAAAAAAAATACATGTGTTAATGAAAATCGAATTCATCTGATGGGATGAGGTAGAACATGCAAAAGTAAAAACTAAATTTTATACGGTTTATTTGCGAAGTTTACGCGGTTACTGGGCATTTACGCTTTTAGATGAATGCCCCTATTGTATCGTTTTCCGAAATTTAAATTAAGTCTAACTTACTTAACACTCACAGCTAACGCATGCATCCTATACACGCACAAGCAACACACCACACAGGAAGCGATGCTAAATCGTATTTAAAATTACCAATTTGCATATAGTACGCCGTATAGTTACTTATGCGCGGTTATGCGCCTGAAAATATACTTTTATAACCGTAACGTAGATCATGTGCCCTTTCTCAAACTCAAATTTTTTGCAGCTGCTCACCACACTCATGTTTCCAATGTTATGGCAATTTACGTGAAAACTTTGGTCTTTGTTCCGCAACGCCATTCAAGCTTTTGTTTCATTATGAAACGTCTATGGGCGTTGCACTAAATCTTTTGTTAAAAGTTTGAAACAGCACCATTTGCTGTTAGATTCCGTGTCTTGAATTCATTATGTTTACAGCGTATAATCACTTCCCAATAAACATTTGGGTTGAAGGTTATGTGCAAATTTTCTATGTTGATTTTCAAAAGTACCTCAAATGGAGAACGAACCCATTCTCAAACAAGAAGGCACAAGTTTTGTATGCAAAATAATCGGAGTTCTCCACTTGAGAAAAGCTTGGATATCAGTTTGAATTCAAACTTGATTCAACTTTTAATTTAACCTTGGAAATAATGTTGTATATCCACTGTAGAAAAAAGAATTTCTCAAAGATTGGAAAAATATTTGAAAATTGTGCATATTGGGTTGTATGCTTACCTAAGTACATTTGTATGTATATACATATGTAAGTATGTAGTGAATTGCGTGCGCTCTAAAATAATGCGTTGTTACAGTGGTGACTGTGGTTAATTTTATTTCGTGTTATCGCACATCATTTGTGGTGGTGTCGTCCAATCCAATTTCGAAAATTGCTTTGTTTAACATAATGCCATTCCAAAATGGCGTTAATTAAATTTTAATCAAGGCCGGTAAGCTTATTTATGGATTATGGACGTAAGTGGTTGCCGCATTTGGTAAAGAAATTTTCTGCAAATAACTGTAGCCTAAGCTTGAATTTAAACAACAATTACTTTATTTTACAAAGTGATCGCCAATTACATTTTGTTTTTTGATCAACAATTCCTTACTTTAGTTCCATACTTTTATGAAACAGTGTTTATTTTCCAGTTAAATGTAGGTGCCAAGTGGAAAAGTGTAAAATTGCAATGAAAATATTGATATCTGCTTGTGAGACCACAACACGAACAGACATCGTTCTAAATTTTTTACGCCACACAAAAGCAAAGCTGGCAGCCATTCCTGAATATTTTTGTTTGTAACCGCATATCTAAGTGTCTGCGTAAACAAATACCTGCGCCAATGACAAAGCAATAACTTCAAAGTGCATACATAGACACATTTTGAAATTTGATATGAAATATTCGATTAATTTCAATAAATGAAAACGATAACAAGAGCTCGGCTGAGGGGAGGAAGGAGTTCATAAGAAGAAGCGTTCGATTGCGTGTACTCCATGGTGGACCATTTGCATATGCAAATATGTAAATACATATATACATAGATATATCCACATTAGAGATGCCACATCGAAATTTAAAAAAAAAATCTATTAGAATCGAAATAAAAATAATCGATGCAGGAAGTAAAGTTTATAATTTTTAATTTTTAAAACATGCATACATTGTCCATAATGGTTTCAATATCCAGGCTTAATCAAAAGCTACCAAATTGGTAACAGTCCCGCCCCATTATTGTTTGGTACCAGCCTCAAATTGAAATTTCTTTAAAATTTTATACAATTTGTGGGGCAAACCATAGATAGGTATGAATAAATTTTTGGAAAAATAGAATGTCGAATCTAGGATTTTTTTTGAATCGATTCACGGATCGAATCGGTAGGGCTCGATTAATCGATCTTCGACATAATCGATTTAATCGATTCAAAAGCGGCATCTCTAGTCCATACGTATACCAATTGAATGTTTAAAAACTGTTAAATTCTAAGCTACATACTGTTGCTGCCGTGGGTATGAAGTATTGCCTGATTGTTGTGCGTACGAGGCGCCAAGAATATCTACATATAAGCAAATTGTTCTCAGAATTTGCTACGCGTGTGCATGGTAAGCATGGCATATGCTTACGCTTATTACATTCTCTTATTAAAAAAAAAAAAAAAAGTCACAAGGCTAAATATTTTCTTACTCAAATATATCAAATACCAAAGCAGTAATGCACGCATAAGATGTCTGAGCACACGGATTACTGGGATGATAAATTTATAATTGAACGAAGCGTTTGAAATACATACACAAATATGTATGAGTTTTGATAAAATGGGAAGACACCAACCGCAGTTTGCATAACTCCATAATTTAATGCTCTTGCTGCTTACTTTAATTTACGAGTATTGTATAGAAAGTGTATTTGTACAATTTGCAACGAGTGAGCTTAGAACTTGTTGCATTTAACTCGGACTTAATCCGTATCAACTGCAGTTAATTCCCGAGTTGATCCGGATCAATGCTGCCGTCTGTTTCTGCTTTTACAGTACGGAGTTCTCAAGTCCTTATGCACCGAACTTTTTCTCTGCACGTCATTTCTTCGTTCAAAACTTGAATATGCATATTTCATTTGTCGAGTCGCAAGATCATTGTATGATCGTCTAAGTAACAGTATTCACTTTTCCTCTGTAGTAAGCTCGGCAGTGTTTATTGGGTTTTGCTATAAGCGTAAAATTCAACCAGCTCTTTAAGTTAAATTTTCCTTTCATTTTTGTGAACTGTCCGCAAATGTTTTTTGTGATGTTGGCTATTGTTTCCCGCTTCTTAATTTGGTTACCTAGAGATATGGCCTTTGAAGATATTTTACTCTTTGCTGTGCTCAAATTTCTTTGGAAAATCTTCCAAATACGAGCCACTCTTCCTATGAAACCGAAGTGTGTAAGGTTTAACTGAAAAAAATGCGACTTGCTTACCTGGAATTGCAAAAATCGCGAATTTATGGCTAATTTCAATCGAAAGATAAAACGTCGATGTGAGTGAGAAACACAAAAGAGTAATAAAACCAAAATGTGAGAAAGGAACACAACTAATACAGGAAAATTAAAAAAAAAAAAATGTTTAAAAAAAAAACGAAATTCACTTGAAAAGTATAAATTGAATATGCCAATAATCTGTTTTTTTTTCTTGTTATTTTATGGCCTTATAACAATTACTTAACTAATTACTTGACAAAAGGGAGAAAGGTTATCAATTTGTGGAATATTTTTTTCGTTTTTTTTATGTCTATGTTACCGCATAGATTTCCGTCTATACGAAAAGATATAGTACATACATATATATGTATGGTTTGGCATCAGAAGATGCTTCACCAATTACCTGCTACCAATTGTATTGAAATATGGATTTTCAATTGGCTTAGATGTATGTATGTGTATAAGTATGTACATATGTATGCGATTAACAAAAATTGCTTTGTCAGTTTTTACCACCGGCTCATGGAGCCGAGGAAATTAACTTTACATTAGCTTCTAGTGGGGAAAGAAAAAACGATTCCAATTCCACTCTAGAATTGAAGATTTTCTCGAAATAACCGATTTTAGAGAACCGATTTTAAATTTTCGGAATCGATTGAGAATCGATTCTGACAACTCGATTCTCCTGTTTTTCATACATCCTTAGATACGCGTCGGTTGTTAGAATTTTGAAATTGTGAAATTTCTGGCATGACTAGCCTAAATGTTACCCTATAATGGAAATGAGTCAATTTTAAAAAAAAAAAGATTGATTCATTTAATATTTTATTTTATTACTGTTTGGAATTTACCCCTTCCTATAAATTTTTTGTCAATTTTAATAAAAAAAAAACGACAATTCAATATGAATTCAGTTAATATTTTATTTATCACATGCAGACACTTTATCGGCAATTACTGTATTCTTACCGGTTCAAAGATGCCCTTAAATACTAGGTATTAATTGAGTCAAAATGACCCAGAAACACTATGGGTGTATGGAGAAACTATGTTTCCGTCAAGAAAACAAAATAAACTGAAGTCTAGAAAAAAGAAGTCTGATGAGGAGATGTGGTGATCTCCGAAATAGTGCTATAACTTCTACCGCTTAGACTTTATTGCTTTTTCAATTTTTCCTAATAAACAATCGTGGTACAAAGCTCAATAAAAATATTAAAAATAAACTAAATAACCCCTATTATTTTTTGCAAAACCATAGCTGATTATGCTTTTAACGAATAGACAACGCCGCAGTTTATTTAAAATTGCCTAACTTTGTAATTAAAGAACTTCTTCATAAAAATTGGGTATTTTTTACCCAAACATTGCAGAAGGGTTAAGTAAGACTAGCGCATATTTATAGAGATGGGAAAAAAATGAATTTATGAAAAGAAGCAATTTTAAAGAGGGGATTCAAATTTGTTTACTTTCGCTGTCAAACAGTACCCTGAACATGTGTCAATCACACATTTTATAACAAATGAAGCAATTTTTCTACAAATTTATTGTAGAAGATTTATTATTAAAACTCTTTTTACAATAATATTAATTGATTCGTTATATTTAATTGCATTTTAGCTATGATTGATGGCCGTTTTATATATTTTTCAAGTGAAAGAAAGACTGAAATAAAGAATCGATTAGAATCGAATAACTCGAATCTCGCCAAGAATCGTAAGGCTTAAATACCATTCGAGAATCGAGAATCGATTATTTTTCAAAACTTTTCATCCCCAGCTGCTAGTCAACATTTTAAAGCTGCAGTCATTTAAATTACCACAAATTGAAGTATTCACCAATGTCAATTGCATTCGACATCCTGCACATACCAAAAACACATGCATATTTATGTATGTATGTGTGCGTGTTTTGTGTGCGGGCTTTCTATTCACACATCAGGGCTAGGCTATGTTATTTGAATTTCGAAAGCAATGTTGAGGACAGGTAATTATGAATTGGAGTATTCATAAACAAGATTTCTATGGAGCCCGTATGTTTTAGTGTGATGCTTCTTACCCCTGTTCATAGTACTCGTACTCATGGGGGGGCGGAATTTGTATTTTTACAACTAAACTTATTTCCATGAGGTATAGCTGGCTTTCTATTCTTGTGTCGGCGTTCATGCACCCTGGATTGCAGTAGCAACCCATTTGAGACATGCGTTAATAAATCCATGTAGATCTCTGGATTGCGACAGAAAGAGAGTGAAGCATTGCTGGTTTAGAGATTCACCAAATTATGCAGCGTCTGTTGCCCGAGAGCTGTGGCTATTTGATGTCCACGAAATATTCGGCATCAAAAGCCATATGGATCATGTTACGATAAATGAGAGGCCCGATCCCAGTGTTTCAGATGAATGTGCAATCCAAGTGCAACAATGAAATCACATTTCCCAACACACCAACAGTGAAAGAAAGGATGCTGCATACAAGGTTACGTTGCGGTCGTCGTGCGTAACGCGAAACGTATAGGAGTGCTACCAGGTAGTTGAATTGAAGAGAGCAAACATAAGCTAAACGTTTTTGGACCATTTGAGTTATGGCGTTTTTCCATCAAAGAGATAATATGCACTTACTTTTTAAAGCTTATCAATTATTCATTTTCTTCCACATCCGCTTAATTAGAATAGGAATTATTTTAATAAATTATAATTTATTATGTGCTTTTTGGTTATTTTTAAACCACAAACATAGCAAATCAGGTTCGATTGCACTACTGAATACACCAACACACACACATATACAATCACGACTTTAAAACGCAAGCTTAACGAAAATTGCATATTTTTTCATTAGAGCAGGAGTCGCTGGAATTTACGATCATGATCATCTTGATCATCATGTATATCCATATACATGTACATGTACATATGTACTACGTTTTTTAGTATGTGTTCCTGTCAGTATTAATTTGAAATCAAGTTTTTATGTTTTTATTATTTGAATAATCTTTTTCTGCTTCTGGACATTAATGTAAAACGTTTAAAATAGTATTAAATAATGATCGCGACTAGCCCTTTTAATATTTATAAGTTCTCAGGTAACAGATATCACGATATGAGATTGTATTTTATGCAAACGAAATATAGGCATCACCAGCAAAAAATATTTATGCAAACTTCCACATTTAAGCATGTAAATCAGATCATTAAAAACACTTCAACGACGTTAATGATGTGATTAGTACGGGTTAACAAATTGCATACATATGTATCTATGTGTGTATATTAAGTAGCCAATTGTTTATTTTTAGCAAATAGTTTACATGTGGCTTTCAGAAGATAATTTTTAATTTTAACAGGAGGCAGGAAGTGTGGCTGAACTATTTACGCTTTGTTCTTTAACCCGCTCCGGAATGTGATAAAAACTGTTAGATGTGGTCCAATGAACCTGCTAGCCAACCAAGCGGGTCTACTACTTTTTTATAACAAAAATTATGTATTTTGTACGCATCAAGACAAATTGATTAAAATAATAAGCAACTCAAATTAGACGCCTGGAAATTCCCAGTGCTATTTTAGCCAAGAACTAAAACAACGAAAATATGGGGGAAAGATGATAGGGGAAGGAACAATTGAAAGCACTGCGCGGCGGTGGCATACCTATGCAAATTAGACGGCTAAGACGAAAGCGAAAGCATTAAGTATATGTAGGAGCGCTGGGTCAGGTTAGCGAAAACAGAAAACGCAGACGATAGCGGTGCGATTAGCGATTACGTCAAATATGAACTTGAGAGCTCGCTTTCTCAGCCGAGCTGAGGTGCGGGACAGGCAAGTGTCGTAAACTGCACCGAGCGGTAACTTGAGAGCGGTCATAAGTTAGTAGGTAGTCAACGCCAATTGCTAATTACCAAATCTAAGTCTAATTTATGAATTTAATAATTTTAAAAATACAAATATTAAATTTCTTTTGCACTGAATTTCAAGCGGTTAGAACAATGTTTGTTGCTTTCACTTTTTTTTTTTTTGTTCTAGCTTAAACCCGATTTTTACAATCAGTTTTGTGTGATCTTTCTTCTTTTGCGGCACATAAAACAAGTTTCCTCCATGCACACATTCAGCAAGAATTTCAAATTTTGGAATTTTGTCAATTTTTTTGCAATCAGCCCACTCATAAAAAAAAAAAAAAAAAACAAAAAACAAACACAAAATCAGCAACCCTGCAAATAAAAAATACTAGCTTTCTTCCATCGCTTCGCGTATAAATAAAGCGTGCGTCCTTTGACTGTTCATATTTGCAGTCTAACTTTGCAAGCCAACAGTTCAAGCGCGACCATCATAGTAAAAGTCAATTATTATTTCTCACCCAAAATGTCCAAATTATTAGTGTGTTTCGCGCTCTGCCTGATCGTCATCTGCTGCTTATCACTCACGGAGGCCGCACCGGCGAGAGAGCTTGATTGGCGTACAGCTATTGAGTATATTATTGGTAATTGTGATTAGTAAATTAATCAGCGTGAAATATTTCATTACTAACTTGATAAACTTTTCAAATTTGCAGCCGCATATGAACATAAATATCCTGGTCCATCAAAACGGTATGCGCCGGAATATGCGCATGTCATCAATCCGAAGGCCTTCAATCCTTAATGATTATCTTTAGTTGTTGTGTGTTCGAAATTTAAGGCTTACTGTACCTAGAATAATGTAAAACAATTTTTATAAATAAAAAAAAAAAATATGTATGTATAGAAAATTGTTGGGAATTGAATTTTTTTGTTATTTGAATTTCCAAAGCTAAACATCGTACACCTTCATCTGTATATGTCAGGTCAGTTTGCGAGGGAAGTTCTGGGTAAAACTTGAATCGGCGGCCTACTGGAATCCTAGCAAGAAAATATTTCCAGAACTGTTCCTTCATATCTTGAGACCTCCCGACTTTCTGGCAGGTCCTAGCAGACCCTATATGTTTTCCCTACACTGTTTAAAAAAGGCGCCAAATCTTGCCCCATTTTCTATTTTGGCACCATCTGCACACATGGGGATCACTTGCGAACCAAGTCTGTCCGTAATCTGAAAATTATAACTTTTGTACTACCAAGAACGGATGTGGGAGCTCTAGTCCTCGTTCGCCACCTGTTAGACATTCGGCTTAACCCTGCAGGGAAACCACGGACTAGTGAATTAAATTTCTAGTTCCGTACAAGATCTTTATCGCCAAAAACGAACCAGTTCAAAATTAGCGAAATATGGTACTTTTAAGAAAACTATTTTATTTCACTTTTTTTCATTAGAAATCTATATTTAAAGTGACGAATTTAAAAGTGGTTGAGAACTATAGAAAAAGGGATACACAACGACCTAGATCTTATCTGTCGAATTAAGCATTAGTTCGGAACTATCGAAAAGGGGATGCAATTTCAGCTTTTCGACGTCAATCTTTCATTGCGCATTCACACACAGAGGCGTGTGCGTATCTTGGCTCGCACCATATAAGGCCCTCGAATCGCACGGGCGAAAATGTTCTAGATGTTGAAAAATCTCGCATTTTTGACGCGGAATGATTCCACCTCGGGATTAAAGGCCTAGACCCATATAGTAAAACCTCGAAATCATTTTACATTCTCGGGTTAAAATTCATATCGGCACGAAATGTGTAGTTTGGGTACATTTAGTCAAATTTCAGGAGAAATAATTTTGTGGAACACTCTAACCCATTAGCTCTCCCGCGAAATGGTCGTTTTCAAACTTTTTTTTTAAGTCTGAATGAAATGACAATCGGAAGTTGGTACCCTGCAAACCATTTTCTCAGAGTATTCTGAATTGTAGAGAAATTGTAAGGTGTTCATAAAGATCTTATCCGATTGTTTGCCATATTTAAAAAAAAAAAAACAAATTCAAAGAAAATAGTGCTGCTGTGTTAAGAATTACTTGTAGAATTTTTTCAAAATCTTATTTATTTTTCGTTCAGAAATTTCTTTACGAGTTCGTGTCAAACATTCATATAACTTTCTTTAAAGATTAGTGGAAAAAATCGTTACAGAGATGAGATACTCCTAATGATTTCCTTAAGATTTCGGGAACTTTGGTTTGCAGGATAGAAGGTTGAAATGTTCTAGAAAATTATTTGCCGGAAAATTTCACTAAGGGTGACAAAATATTTATGTATGCAATGAACCTAAAAGTCCACAGTAAATAAAATTAATAATATTTCCCCTTGAAATATACAACAATAGACACCGCAAGATCACATTTTCTTCTTACTTTGCCCCTCCACCCATTTGAGACTTTTTGGCCCCCTGTCATACTGCACATACTCGTAATTATGTAAGTTTCTACATTTGATATTAACAGGCCTCTTTGGCGTTGGTAGCAAACATTTTGTTACGCGTAAATAAAGTTCCTCATAATTTTTAAACCCTTTTCGCATTCTGCGAATTGGTAAATTTTGTTACCATCCCATAAGCAGGTAACAAAATATTGTCCCGAATGATATGTACGTTCAACCATTTAGCAGGAAAGGATGTTATTAAAATATAAATAAAATATCATTTCCGAAAACCAAGAATTTTCTCATAATAAACATAAATGAGAATTATATCCATTAACAGCACTCATGCAGAACAAAGCAAAACACAACAGATTACGCACAATTGAGTGTAATAACCACAGCAGACTTCTGATAATATTCCATAAATAAATACACAAATTCACACAAATGCAAATGAACAGTTAAGTCTCCAGAGCATCTGACCACAAAACCGAACAGCCAACATGTTATTATTAAGTCAATAGCCAATATGCGTGCATGCTTGAATTCATCCTGCAAAAATTATGCGACTAATCCCTTAAGAGACTATTCCGCGACTAGCCGAAATGGCATACAATTAGTCATTAATTTATTGCAACTAGTCTCATTGGGGTAGTATTGGAGATCAATTAGTCTCCGACTCATCCTTTGCGGGAATAATTAGAGATCAATTAGTCTCCGACTGCGTTGGCATGTAGGCAGAGTATAGGTTTAGCAAACTTGAGATCGGCGGTTTGAATCTCAGCTGGCGCAAATTTTAATTTTTACTTTTTAAAAGGGTATACAGTGGAACAATTAGTCTCTTTATAAGGCATCCTGAATCAAAAGCGAAGACTTCACTCCATACAATGCAGAGATGAGCACACAGTATGCTCGCGAGTAAGATAAGCTTGTTACGCAGGAAAGAGGATGAAATAGAAGGAAATGTTATAATCTATATAAAAAATTTCTTATTTACTTAGCGTACTAGTTAAGGAAACGAACTTTTAAATCTGCCTCAACACAATCGCGCAAAGTGAATAACTGACCCCTAGTGATATAAAGAGACCGAAAGTGGTATTAGTCACATATTTCCTTTGCGATTGCTGCCGGGATCATCCTGGATTGATCGAATTTTTTGCAGTGTACAATATGTGCATACATATTTACATACGCACACAATCAAGTATGGTTTTACACATTTTACACATTGGACCGTAGATATGCACAAAATCTAAGCAAATGCTTTTTCTAAAAATTTCAAACCTTTTAATTTTAATTTGTTCGAATAAATTTAAGTGAAAGGTATGGAATTTTAAGAAAAAGCAATTGCATACACACACACACACAGCACACAGCTTCGATGGGTAGACATCAGCCCCTATCAAGCAAATTTTTCGCACGAAAAACTTTTGATGCATCGAATTTTTACAACTTTTAATTACATAAATAAATTTTGATTCGCAAAAAATTGTCACTTTGAACAAAACCTAGGAATATATTCGGCATCAGCGACCTAAACAAATCGTTAATTTATTGCATGTAACGGTAACCGATTATTTAGTGTAACATTTATGTATATAAAAGACGAAATATGTATTTTTAATTTTTTCTTTTTTCGTTGCTTGTTTTTTTGGGGAAATGCCCATATTTAAATCCATGTAATTATGCAATCATTGAAATCGTATCTCATTGTGGCTTTGGAATTATTTACATCAAACGACAGAAAATATTTAGTTTGTAAAACAAGAAGTCAGCCTTTTTGAAAATGTTGCGTATTAATTAAGTTTAATTAGTAAGGTAAATTGAATTTTTTATGTGAATTCGCTTATAAATATACGATTTGTATGTGTCATATAAATATGTATGTATGTATGTAGGTAATTGGTCGCACCAAATTGATGAATATTTTTAATTAATGTGAAATTAATACGATAACGTTGTTAATCAATTTTTTCGTCGACATTTTTAAATAAATTATTGAAGTTGCGAAATTTATAAAAAAATTTAGCTTTTCTTTTGCTAATTGTTTTTGTTTTTTTTTCAATATGCTAATAATGAATGAATTTTATTTTCTCTTGAAACAGCGGCATACAATAAATACGTGGCGGTCGATGTACATACATATATATATGTATCTACATCCAATATATAAAAATCTCGTGTCACGATGTTTGTGGTCGGACTCCTCCGAAACGGTTTGACAGATTTGTATGAAATTTTTTGTGTACATTTGGCAGGTATGAAAATAGGTCGCAAAGTATATTTCATACCGCTAAGTGAAGCGCTAAGGAGTGGCTACGAAGATTTAATGTTTGAAAGAGCAATAATGTCAAAGGATTTTATTTCGCTTTTCAAGTGGTAATAATGTCTATTGAAATAGTGTCACCTTCATTGTGCTTCGGCTTCACGGTCACATGGCGGTGGCGTGTAACTGCATGGCAATTTCTTATAACGCAGATTCTTCTAGGAAAGGCGTTATTGGTATATCTTTGACTATTTGCAAGGTGCTCTTAAAATAATTTCAATGCACTAACAAATAAAAGGTGAATACAAAGCAGAACTATTCTGAACTCTTCATGAACTTGGCTTTCATCGGTGCTCTAGCGGACTGCAAATCTGTGAAAAGAAACATGTAGCTCTTCATCTTCTCTTACGGTTAAGGAGGATATTGCAACATCTGGGCACGCTACTTTTTGGAGATATATTTTGAATGCCTTAAGCTAGATAGAAAAGCAACCAACTTTTGAATTCTGACTACAAATTCAGATTTAGTGTCGCAAAATCTAAAGGAATCGTTTAGTTACATTATTGTAATAATTTTTGAATCATGCCTAGTAAGAAAAACGAGTGCTTTTTAGTTTTTCATAGTGATATTTTCGGGGTGAAGGATGTTTTCTATCTTCGGTTTGCGATTCCTTCTTCATCAAGTTCCGGGTGAAATTGTGCCTCGGAGTACTTGCTATTGTTATAGACCCCTAAGAATCGATAAGTGTAATAACTTTAAAATAAGTAAAATATGCAAAAGTATGCATTAACGTTCGAATGCCATTTTAAAGCAAATTCCATGATTTGTTAGAACAACTTAACCATTTCCATCTGAAGATGTCCAATAAAAACATGTATTTGCATGAGATTCCGAGCCCTCATTATTACAATTGTGCAAATTTTAAGGAAAACACGTGTCAGAATGTTCATCAAATTAAAAACACTTCTCTAAACACATTCCATTGCAAACTTTCCTGTCGAAAGTTGTTTGAGAACAATTTATTATCAACCGGAAACATTTCGTTGTCAAATAATGTCACTGCAATTTGAAATACAACATTTACAGTTTTATCTTCTTCTTTTTCCCCATTCAAACAAGAACAGTGAACTTCCATTTTCTTGAAAATTATCTGCACATATGTACGTATGTATGTCAATATCTTTTCATTGTGAACTTTATGACTTGCACGCGTTGAAATATGTTTGTGCAGAAATATTTAGACATCTGTGAATACTTCTCATCTCACTCATGCCATAAGGTATAAGGCATGCCTTTCAGCAACCATAACTCACTGAATATATATGTATCCTTTATTCCTTTAGTACAACCATACAAGTACGATTATTTGTTTGTATTGTGGAATGCAACAGCGTGTTAACAATTGTTTGCCATGTCGCGACTAAATGTAATGACACGACAAACTACTTTCTTGGGAGTTCATATGTGTACATATGTATGTAATTCCATACACGTGTAGTTGTGCATATGAATGCACTTTCAGCAATAATTTTACAACAATGTTTGTTTTGTCGTACTACATGGATGACCACGCTGTATTCCAAGAGGTCGCAGTTCAAGGTTGGGTAGCGCTATTGATTTATTTTTCTCTTTGTTACTTAAGTATTGAGTCGTGGATGAGACCCAGAAATGTGAAAATTGCCGCGAAATAAAAGGCGTTGAATAGAAATAACATTTAAGGATAATGACAATGGATGTCATTAGTTACTCAATTCAAGTGCATAAATATCCACTTTTCTACTGTCCACTAACCTTCGTAGTCTCCCATTGCTCAAAACGATATTTATGCTGGCCGCAAAGCCAATTGCGACTGTAGATTTCAATTCATATAACAAACTTTCGATACCTCGTAAATATGTAGTTATTGTAGCTCTGCTAGGGTTATGTTCAAAAACTGGAACCTGAAGAATAACTTGTGTAGAAGTTGTTGTATCTGTTAACTCGACAAAGGGATCGTGAAGTAATGGTGTTATGACACTCAAATGTCTTAATAAAGTCTCCGCTAATAACTTTAGTTAATATTCGATAAAGAAAAGGGTCGTGGCGGCTTAACGCCTCGGTTGCATTCTCTTTTTATTATTTGGCTCTAAAACCGTTCATTGGTTTTGGCCAGGACCCAAAAAAAAAAACGTTGCCATCTACACCTCTCCTTTGCAACGTTGCGCCAGTTGTTCATTCCGAATGCAAAGAGGTCTTTCTCCAATTGGTTTTACCATTTTGTTCGTGGGCGCTTTTTCATTCGTTATCTACCCATGGGTGCCGAGTTGAAGGATCACTCATGCGCCCAACCCGCCAAAGCCAGAGCAATCATTGTATTTTCACAGACACGCCATCTCAATAATAATACTAACGCTCGTCAAACGCTTACTTATTTACATAGCTTAACTACAGATGTGCTTATACATAAGTAAGTAAGTATGTACAATTATGTGAAATTAAATGTGTAAATGATGATAATAACATCTAAACAAAGTACATAAATTGGAAGTGATTATTGGCTATATGCTTAATTACGTTACAACAACGCAACTCTGCTTTGAAGCTCATGGCAATGATACAGCTAATCTCAGCTATCAAGCAGCTATCGAATAAGTCAAAAAAGTCGAACTGAAAACAAAAAGCAATATTCGAACAAAGAGTAGGAAAATGGGAACGTCGAAGTTCAAGTCGACAACGAAATGAAAAAAAGTTAAATAAAAGCAAGAAATAAATGGGAAAAAACTTTTTGCCCATTTTCTGACTATCGATTTCATGTCCGCCGAAAAAAAAAAAAAAAAGCGTTGGAAGATTAGACCAAATACGAGCTTTGTCGGCGTAAGCAAGTCGCACATGTTGCCGATAAGTTGGTTAATGGTTAATAATACGCCGTGATTTGCTTGACCTTCTTTTGTCGGTCCAAACAGGAATCTCGATTTACTGTTGTTGGGTAGCTCGTTTCCAATGGGATGGTGACAAGAAAGTGGCAGACTTACGTTTTGATGATTTTGGGATAATCGGCGAATGGGGGTCCAATTGCTGTCAAATGAATAGACCAGGTTTTGCATTCACAACTTCTTTATTTTCCCCTGCACAATTTGGTTGGGGATTCGCCGGAAGAAATGTGACGGAACCCTTTGCCTTTGACTGAACCAGATACAAGATAAAAAAAAAAAAAAAAAAGAAAAAACTGCAAACGAATAGCACGATTAAATTCTGTTACCGCCTCGAACACTTTGCACACTTACGGCTTTTTACTGATAGCCTTTTTCCTTATGTTTGGGCTCAGTCGATTTCCCTTTATTAGATATGGGTGAATATCGACTAACTGAATGTCGCCAGCTTTTAACCCAGTTTAATTATTTGGTTAAGATTACTTCCGTTCTTGCGAGGGCTGATGCGTGTGGTTCGCTCCGTGTCCAATTCGGGAAAGGAAGAATATTTCCTTAGCCTCGTGGTATGTGACCACCGATTCTTTTATCGTGTGTAAGTGTGTGCATTTCCCTATTGTCACTGTCAATTCGTGCCTATGCCGATATGATGGTTCGTGTCTTGGATAACATTGGTTACGTACATTCATCTGGCAATCCCCCCCATTTTGAAGTTTAGCTTTGACAGTTTTGTTATGTTTACATTTCTTATAATCGTTCTTATGTCTATTATTTGGGCAATAAAAATAATAGATCAGCCGTTTATTTTATTGTTGTACATACATACATACATATAATTTTTGTTTGATTCAATGGCCTCTGAGATTTGGTATTCAAGTTCATATGTATGAATTTTTTCTGTTTCTTATTTTCTTACTCTGTTTTCAGTTTTTTTTTTCGTCCTTTCTACATATGTATGTCTGTATGTGTCTAAGCGGATAAGTCAGTTCGTGACTGCTGGTGGCTGGTTGGTCATGCACCAAAAATGTTGCACACCATCAGATTAGTCGCTTGACTGCTTGACTGGTGGTCAATTTTATGGACATTTTGACATTTCTTTTGAACGGCATTGACCTACGTACATTCGTTCATCATGTATATACAAGTATAAAGACATATATGTAGTAAAGTAAAATACGGTAACAATGTAGTTAATTCGATTACAAATACGAATATTTACGCACGCATGACATTTTCGCTTGTTAAATAACTAACAAGGTGTAAAATTTAACTGTATCTAACTTATATTTCATTTCCACCAAGCCTTAACTGCAGTTTAGGCTTATTGGAAAAAGGAGCTTATAACTCAAAGGGGGTAATTGCTCTTAGAAGAAGAACTGTATTTTATTGTTATAATTTTTATTTTTCTAAAGTGTAATAATGCAATTATATATATTTAATATTAAATACAGGGCTCTACCTGGCACATATTTTTGCAATACCCACATTCAGCCGCTGCTTATGAAGAGATCCATGTAATACCTACAACTACAGTTTGTTATTTTGAGGAGCTCATTATTAGGTAACTAAGGACCAATGTGACCATCGCACATACTTACATATTGATAAATTAAATACTTAAAAAAAAATATATATATATATTTTATACACAAATCCACTGAGTTATCAAACTTAATTTGTATCAAGGCTGCACAAGCATTTTAAGAACTCCTGCAAATAGACTGCAGACTATATATACATACATACATACATAAGTCTACATAGTTAGCCCCAAGCTTAAAGCCACAACGCTGCATGCTAGCTATTAACCGCACAAGCATTCCTTCTCATCACGCGTTCACATGCATTGCACACATACTTACTTGCATAAATGGATGATCGGGATTTTCCGTGCGCGGTAAACACTACTTAGCTTTGTGTGCAGTTGATTTTGGATTAACATAGAACAATCGTTTCGATGAGCTGGTTCTTAATAGCTTACAAACGCATATGCGTACATGCACACACACACACACCCACACATGCATACATACATACCAAAGTGCATATTTGCATTGTCAATAAGCGCATGTGAAGGAAAGTAGTGCATAACAAATGGGATTACATTTTATAGTGGTGTGGCGCGGTGTGGCGAGGTGTGGTGTGGCTAGTGTGAGCTTTAGCCATTGTAGCTACTGTTTGCACTTCCGCTGCCTGCTGCTGCTGCCGCTCTGCATACATATGTATGTGTCGCCCCTGATCGTTTGCGCTTAGAGCAGTTATCCTTGCTGCTTAAGTATGCTGGCGGTGGCAAGTTAAAGTTTATCAAGTTTACCAAGCAATTTAGTATGCAAAATATTGCCAACACTGTTTGTTTGTACTTACTAGTACTAGTTGAATTTCAGTGATTTTTCTCCCCGTTTTTTTTTTTCATCGCCAACAAAAGACAATGCTGAGTTGAATCTTGATGAAATAGATGCAATCAATAGACAACGCGCGCACAGGATCTACTCGTAGTTTGTATATTGTGAGGCACATATATATATATAAATGCGCGTGCAATTGATGACTGTTTCGGGGGAGAAACGCGGCAGTGTTAAGCTTGGCATATTGACTCTGAAAGTTGCACACATATGCACTTTCCTAATGGTCTGATTATGGCAGCTTAACTTAACTTAACGGTACTTAGAACTTTGGAAAATCGAAATGAAACAGATTTCGACGTGGCATTAAGTTACGTTAAGTTTCGGCTGTTCAATTATAAGCAACAGCCATTTAAGAGATTGTTTAAGTGACAGCCTGTAAGTTATGTTAAGTTGCCATAATCATACTATGCTACTATGCTATGCATATGTGCATTTCATACACATACTACATACACCAATACATACATATATATACATTTACTTATAATGCAAGCACATTGTTGTATAGCCACATTTAATTTAGCTTGCGTGTTCAGGCGTGTCAAACTTGCCATGATTGCAGCAGTACATACATACCTACATACATACATATGCGCATAGTGCCAGTATCCTGTTGCAAGCAATTGGAATTCCTTCCACATTGCTGACACCACTGCAGCATGCTGCGCGCAGCTTTGTCACACTTTGCCAGCATACCAAGAAAAGCATTAAATTCGCCTTGCATGTTAAGTACAAGTATGTAAGCAAAGATAGCTGTAAGCTTGTGTGCACACGCACGTTTGGTATGTATATTCAATCTTTACACCTGTGCATTAAAGATTATGGAAGCAAGAGCACCATGTGCGCTTGTTAGGAGGTATAGGATTTCACTTTGCTCACTTAAAGTACAAAACCGCGTATCAAACAAAATGCAAAACCGCGTATGTGAGGTTGCATAGATTATTTTCTATAGAAAAAAAACCACTCATATTTCAAAATGGTTCCCTTTTTTATAAAGCAATCGCATTTCTGGCTAGTAAATTTCAGGACGAATGGATAAGGCTTGAGCCAAGAGCTTGTGTGAGCAAATCCAATTTTTGGCAAAAAATGTTAGTTACGCGGTTTTGTACTTTCAACGACGATAAGTGTGTATTTAAGTAGATATATGTTTTTAACAGCCAACAAAGTATAGCTCGTGTCTCATATGTACTACTTATGTTTACTCATATTCTCTCTCGAAATTTCATCCATTTGCGCTTTTGTTTGGTAATGGATTGCCAAAGAAGTGATGCACTCAGTGCTGTGGACACAATTTGTTTTTTTTTTTTTTTGTCAAGTACCGAACTTTTGACCATCAATCAAAGTGTGCCTAACAAAGAAGTGATGCAGCAAGAACTTCATTTAAGCTTTAACAAACGAATCATTTTTTTCTAAAATCGGATTATGGAGATGAGGAGACTTGTATGTCCTCGCCAATTCAAAAATAATGTTGTTCACTATTTTTTTGGTGTAATAAAAAATATTTGTGTAGTAGGATTACTGCTACGATTGCGATTTCAATTACAATACAATTACCAATATAATTACAGCTAAAGTTACTCTCATAATTTCGCCCACGATTACAATGGCGATTACGATTAGGAGCACGAATACAACAATTACAATTACAAATACAATTTTAATTACAATTGAAATTTCCATTACGATTACAATTACGATAACAATTACCACTATAATTACTATTACTTTTATGATAACGATTACAATAATTATGACTGTAATTATAATTACCATTAAAAATACAGTTGATTATACCGTCTTTCTTAGATTCTGTTAACTTTACCTTCTATAAAAAACTGAAAAAATCAGGTTTTGAAAATTTTAGTTTTCTTGAGTAATTCAAAAATTCATAACCCCTAAACCAGTGGTGGGGACCGGCCAGCCCGCGGGTAAATCTCTTTCAAGCCCGGTATACATTTCAAACATTATACAAAATTTAACAAATTCAAAAAATTTTCATCAAATTTTCGAAATAAGAAATCGCATTGATTTTTAATATTTTTGTTTGCAGATTTTTGCACTTGTTTCCATATACATAAATAAACACGAATTTCTTATGAAATTAAATTTGCGAGATCGTTCGCACAAAAATTTCAAAAAACCAAATTATCTATTGATTATTATTATTTATAAAATTTGAATTATTTTTTTTTTATGAAAATAGAGCGCATTCGTTAACAAAAACCATATTAAAAAAAAAAAATGTATAAAAAAATCCCTAAAATTATAGATTTTTTATTCAGAACTTTTAGAAAATTCTTAGTCTTACTTCCCATTGAATTATAGTGTAATACAGTGCAAGTTTGAAGTGGCTAAAAAATACTGTTATGGTTTTTGCAATGTTTCTTGCTAAACGAACTATAAAATTGCATACCCTGCATAAAAGGTTAGAAATTTTTTGTGAAACTTTGTTGATTTTTTATATCAAACTTGGTTCTATACGATTTCTGTTATAGGATCAAAGAATTTTTGTAAAAAAAAAAATAATAATTAAAATTAAATATGTTCGTCTCACATATAACGGGTGATTTTTTAAGAGCTTGATACCTTTTTTTTTAAAAAAAAAACGCATAAAATTTGCAAAATCTCATCGGTTCTTTATTTGAAACGTTAGATTGGTCCATGACATTTACTTTTTGAAGATAATTTCATTTAAATGTTGACCGCGGCTGCGTCTTAGGTGGTCCATTCGGAAAGTCCAATTTTGGGCAACTTTTTCGAGCATTTCGGCCGGAATAGCCCGAATTTCTTCGGAAATGTTGTCTTCCAAAGCTGGAATAGTTGCTGGCTTATTTCTGTAGACTTTAGACTTGACGTAGCCCCACAAAAAATAGTCTAAAGGCGTCAAATCGCATGATCTTGGTGGCCAACTTACCGGTCCATTTCTTGAGATGAATTGTTCTCCGAAGTTTTCCCTCAAAATGGCCATAGAATCGCGAGCTGTGTGGCATGTAGCGCCATCTTGTTGAAACCACATGTCAACCAAGTTCAGTTCTTCCATTTTTGGCNTGCACTATATTTGCACGGATAAATTATCGAGTTTTCCCGAGTTACAGAAAAATATCTTTTGTAAGACAATTGTTAATTCTGGCAACTATCTTCAAAGCTATTTACTGTCCTTCGAAAAAGTAATTGAAATATCTATTTACGAGGAGATTTTGTCTTTTAACAAAAAGTTTTTTGTTAATTAAATAAAATTTAAATAATATACATATGTATGTATATTTTCCTTTTTAAAAACAATAAAAGCTAACAATTGAAAAATAGTAGAAAACAAAACAAAATTACAAAGCAAAAACATTTAAAAATATATTTTACAAAAAAAGAGAAAATTTAATTTAAAAATGTTTATCTTTTTATGCAAAATCTAAAAATAAAATAAATTCTTTAACGGAAAAAATTAAAAAAAAAGTTTCCAAAATTCAATGAAATTAAGAAAAGTATTATTTTTCCTAAAGCAATAAAGTCTAAAAGTATAGTATAGCTTCTAAAAATTTAAGGAAAATATCAAAATATTTCACTTTTTAAAACAATAAAATCTTAAAATTAGAAGAAAAACAACAGACTGTGAAATATCAGATGTCGAAATTCCTTGGTCAGACACACGATATAAAGGCAATTTTCTTCTTGACCGTTTTGTTAAGAGCTGGATACTAAGCTTTAAACAGAATTGCGCTGTAAAGATGTACTTACATAAGTATGAACATCGGGATTTTTCTGTGATAATTTCAAATTTTAAATTCCTTTTAAATTGAAACTAACATTTATAGCATTCAAATCTCCTTCATGCAGTTTGTTGATTTCTTCCATAATTGTCAGATTGTGAATTCACCATAAAAACGTTTCAAACAAATGTATTCGATTCCAGCGCTTGATTGGTTAGATCAAGAAATCTGAACGTTCTTTCATGATATGCAGATTAATGTGCAACGGATATACTTGCATGCATACATATGTACATATGTACTAGAGGGCTGCATGAATGCATTCAAAACGGCTTTTGAATTATTCATATACAAAACGAATGAATGATTTTGGCTTGAAATTTTTTTGAATTTGAGTGAATGGCTGATCTGATATTTGTGTCGACATCACAATATTCAAACAAAGTGAAAATAAATTGAATTGAAATAAATGACAATTTTTTGTATGAACATCCAAAAATATTTTTTCTATGAACATATGTACAAACAAACAATGTATGTATGTATGTATTGCAGCGCTCCTATTACATACGAAAAAACTTGTTTGTAGAAAAAAACTTTTACCGAAATGAGTTTGAATGATTTGAATGTTTTCCATTCATTCATTCACATTCTTCCATTTGAAGGTAGAAAATATAAAACAAAATGTATATTCATAACTTACAAAATTCCAAACGCTGAGTGTTTTGTATGTGAAGTAAAATATTCAAATCTACTGTACTCTGTTTGGCTAGAAGTTTGAATGAATTCATGCAGCCCTCTAATATGTACGTATAGTACGTACATTCGTAGAATGAAAACCAATCAAAGTGGAAGATGGAAAAATACTCTTAACCGCATCATTTAAATATGGCTGCTGCATAAGGTCGGCCTGACTTTGTTTAGTTGGCATGGCAATCCCGTAAAGGAACCTGCAGTAGAAAAGCAAGACATTGGAAATAAACATTGAGGCAAGCCGGTTTTTACATGAATTCGTGGAAAGTGGTGTGCTGATGACGCATGAGGAGCGACAGAAGTTGTAATTAAAAGTGGAAACGGAAATCTTATAAACTGCTGCATCAGGCTCACACACTGCTCTAACACACTCTATTTTGCTGTGAACAGTAATCTTAATCTTCTTCGTCATTGATAACAGCTTTGACCCTGCCAGCATCGATTGATATTATCTAACAGCAACAACAACAACAAAATAGAAAAAAATCAAGAGCATTGTCAATGTCTCAGTGACATTGCCTTGCGTCTTGTTATATGTACATAATAGCCTTGAGCTGCATTGATTAGGGTGAAAAGTGTTGTTATGTATGCGCGCCTAAAATGCCATCACATTTTGGAAATTAATAAAGTACTTTTTTCGCTTGTTCTCCTACCCATTGTTTTGTGCGTTTTAATACCTTAACAATACTTTGAACGTAAAACCTGTTTAATGTCATTTAGACAGTGTTCTATTCGCGATTCGATTATTTTAATTGCTTTTCGTATTTGTAAAAGAAAATTAGACTTTTTATTTAAGCTCATCTTTTGTAAGGAATTTCATATTTCCGCCAAAAAGTTTGCAATATCGACGCGATTAACGCCAGTGATGAAGATTGATTAACTTTAAAGAATTGACTTTTAAGAATTTGGTGCGATTTAGGACTTGCATACAATCACTTTCACTCTAAAATTGACACTGACAAAAATAAAATCATTGCTGTAATGGAAGTGTTCTTTTTCTTATATAAATATTAAGTTGTTTGAAGGAAAATAGTTTTTTTTCTAAATCTTCCAAAAAGCTGGAAATCACATACATACATACATACATATACCTTAGGGTGGTCCAAAATAACTAACCTAACAAATTTATGGCCTTAAAAATACCTATTTACTGAGAAGAAAATTCTCCCATTTGGGAAAATGTTTATTCCAATCCTAAAAGTTTCTTCATTTAGCATAAATATTTCCAATCATAAAGCCCTAAAACTGCGTATTTCTGCTTTTTTCGATTTTCATAGCCCGTAAGTATATACACTTTTGAGTCTAGACAATCAACTTTAAAGTAGTTTTTCGGATAATTTAATACCCGAATATGCGCAGAAAAATGTGTTATCTCAAACGGTTCAATAGTTATCTACAACATTTTTAATGAAAACAAATTTTTTTTACAAATGCCCACCGACACCTTTTAAAATTGGAACACAAATTTTTCCAAATGGGAGAATTTTGCTCGCAGTAAAAAGGTCTTTTTAAGGCCATAAATTCGCTAGGTTAGTCTTTTTGGATCACCCTTATTTAAATATTCTTCATTTCCATGGTTAACCCCATTTTACACCTGCTTTGAAACAATAAGTTTTAGCTGTGAATTCCTTGTGAAAAGAAAACTGTCACACAAACGCTGTCTTCTGTAATCAAGCTGTCATTTGCTATTCAACGAATGAATTGCCATCAGTCGACTGTCAGCAGCAGCCATTGTAGAAAAAAGAAGCATGACTCGCAGACATTTGCTGTTAATTTTTTATGTCCGTAGAACGCAAGGGAAATGAGAAGCGCTTCATACATATGTATAGGTATGTATGTATTTACATTAGACCGTATCAGAAAAAAAAGGTGGACGACAAGAATTTCGATTTTTTTTTTTGCCGAACGTGTGACCCATACATTTTTCGTCACATATTCGGAGTATTGTGCAAATGGTCTTGGAATTGCATTTGCAAATTCTATGCTTATTACCAGGGAACGGATTTTATGGAAATTGCCTTTTTTTCTGCTAAAGAAATAGAGTATATTCGATTAAGAATGTCCACGATTTGGCTTTCCCTGATACCATATATACACATTTGATGTTGCCTTTTTTTGCCTTTTTTAAGATATTTGCCTTTTTTAAGATATTTGCCTTTTTTGCCTTTTCTACCTTTAATAAAAATGATTATAGCATTTACATTTTTTTTTTAAGATTAAAAAATATACACATG